>NW_024042261.1:19678663-19718607 GCF_014851395.1 Micropterus salmoides | reverse complement strand
CCGTTGTTTCTTTAACACTATCCAACATAAATCTCGGACACCATACTTTACACACCCATGCACACATATGTTCACACACTGACAAACAGACTACCACATACACTGTATTATTATCTTTGTTATAGTTTGTTCTTAGTCTTGTGTTGCCTCAACCTTGGCTCCCACTCTTTTGACATTGCCTCAGTATTGGGTCAGGACATAAAAGTATCTAAGTTAATTGTAGCCTTTATGTGAGCATTTGCTTGCAGATACATTGTTGTTATTGAGCAGCGCATCAGTCACGACCTTCAGTCACCACCAGCGTGACGGTGAACTGTAAACTCTTAAGCTAACAGGGAAGAGAAATTTCAAAATGTTTGGAAAAACGCAAAGTTTAAACGTGCTCAGTTCCATGTCAACTGAGCAATTGCATCCAACTACGAAGACTGTGTGATATAGCGGAAAGCTCCGGAACAAGCAAATAGACGGACATTTTGTTAAGACTGTTTTGTCAATTATTGTTTCAGAGGTCAAGACTGAACTGTCCAACTACGAAGACTGTGTGAATCTATGAAAAAAATACACAAACGTGCTCAGTTCCATGTCAACTGAGCAATTGCATCCAACTACGAAGACTGTGTGATATAGCGATATGCAAAAAGTCCCGCATCGCTCTGACTCAGCTTAGATGTTCTTACGCTGTTCACAGTCCCATTTACCGTTGTTTCTTTAACACTATCCAACATAAATCTCGGACACCTACTTTACACACCCATGCACACATATGTTCACACACTGACAAAACAGACTACCACATACACTGTATTATTATTTCTTTGTTATAGTTATGTTCTTAGTCTTGTGTTTGCCTCAACCTTGGCTCCCACTCTTTTGACATTGCCTCAGTATTGGGTCAGGACATAAAAGTATCTAAAGTTAATTGTAGCCTTTATGTGAGCATTTGCTGTGCAGATACATTGTTGTTATTGAGCAGCGCAGTCACGACCTTCAGTCACCACCAGCGTGACCGTGAACTGTAAACTCTTAAGCTAACAGGGAAGAGAAATTTCAAAATGTTTGGAAAAACGCAAAGTTTAAACGTGCTCAGTTCCATGTCAACTGAGCAATTGCATCCAACTACGAAGACTGTGTGATATAGCGGAAAGCTCCGGAACAAGCAAATAGACGGACATTTTGTTAAGACTGTTTTGTCAATTATTGTTTCAGAGGTCAAGACTGAACTGTCCAACTATGAAGACTGTGTGAATCTATGAAAAAAAATACACAAACGTGCTCAGTTCCATGTCAACTGAGCAATTGCATCCAACTACGAAGACTTGTGATATAGCGGAAAGCTCCGGAACAAGCAAATAGATGGACGTTTTGTTAAGACTGTTTTGTCAATTATTGTTTCAGAGGTCAAGACTGAACTGTCCAGCTGAAGGGTTATGGCTCACCTTTTAGTCTGTGAGAAGAGCTCTAACTGCATGGTCACAGCTGAATATCAGAATGCACTGTTTTTCAGGCCTCGTTGGCGCAGTAGGCAGCGCGTCAGTCTCATAATCTGAAGGTCGTGAGTTCAAGCCTCACACGGGGCAGGTGTTTTAAAACCAAATGACAACACAGTGGGCAGGATAAATAGTGCCGCCATATTGGTAAAAGGTATCTCGTCAATCTATGAAAAAAAAATACACCTGATGCAGACAACTGTGATTCTTACAAAAGCAGCACTTCTCTTGTGAAGCTGTATCACATTACAGGTTGAGCATCTGTGATTGCCACAGAGCTGTGCTCAGTCCACCATCAGTCCCATTTACCGTTGTTTCTTTAACACTATCCAACATAAATCTCGGACACCATACTTTACACACCCATGCACACATATGTTCACACACTGACAAAACAGACTACCACATACACTGTATTTTATTTAAAAAGTATCTAAAGTTAATTAGCCTTTATGTGAGCATTTGCTGTGCAGATACATTGTGTTATTGAGCAGCGCATCAGTCACGACCTTCAGTCACCACCAGCGTGACGGTGAACTGTAAACTCTTAAGCTAACAGGGAAGAGAATTTCAAAATGTTTGGAAAAACGCAAAGTTTAAACGTGCTCAGTTCCATGTCAACTGAGCAATTGCATCCAACTACGAAGACTGTGTGATATAGCGGAAAGCTCCGGAACAAGCAAATAGACGGACATTTTGTTAAGACTGTTTTGTCAATTATTGTTTCAGAGGTCAAGACTGAACTGTCCAACTACGAAGACTGTGTGAATCTATGAAAAAAAATACACAAACGTGCTCAGTTCCATGTCAACTGAGCAATTGCATCCAACTACGAAGACTGTGTGATATAGCGATATGCAAAGAAGTCCCGCATCGCTCTGACTCAGCTTAGATGTTCTTACGCTGTTCACAGTCCCATTTACCGTTGTTTCTTTAACACTATCCAACATAAATCTCGGACACCATACTTTACACACCCATGCACACATATGTTCACACACTGACAAAACAGACTACCACATACACTGTATTATTATTTCTTTGTTATAGTTATGTTCTTAGTCTTGTGTTTGCCTCAACCTTGGCTCCCACTCTTTTGACATTGCCTCAGTATTGGGTCAGGACATAAAAGTATCTAAAGTTAATTGTAGCCTTTATGTGAGCATTTGCTGTGCAGATACATTGTTGTTATTGAGCAGCGCATCAGTCACGACCTTCAGTCACCACCAGCGTGACCGTGAACTGTAAACTCTTAAGCTAACAGGGAAGAGAAATTTCAAAATGTTTGGAAAAACGCAAAGTTTAAACGTGCTCAGTTCCATGTCAACTGAGCAATTGCATCCAACTACGAAGACTGTGTGATATAGCGGAAAGCTCCGGAACAAGCAAATAGACGGACATTTTGTTAAGACTGTTTTGTCAATTATTGTTTCAGAGGTCAAGACTGAACTGTCCAACTACGAATGTGTGAATCTATGAAAAAAAATACACAAACGTGCTCAGTTCCATGTCAACTGAGCAATTGCATCCAACTACGAAGACTGTGTGATATAGCGGAAAGCTCCGGAACAAGCAAATAGATGGACGTTTTGTTAAGACTGTTTTGTCAATTATTGTTTCAGAGGTCAAGACTGAACTGTCCAGCTGAAGGGTTATGGCTCACCTTTTAGTCTGTGAGAAGAGCTCTAACTGCATGGTCACAGCTGAATATCAGAATGCACTGTTTTTCAGGCCTCGTTGGCGCAGTAGGCAGCGCATCAGTCTCATAATCTGAAGGTCGTGAGTTCAAGCCTCACACGGGGCAGGTGTTTTAAAACCAAATGACAACACAGTGGGCAGGATAAATAGTGCCGCCATATTGGTAAAAGGTATCTCGTCAATCTATAAAACAAAATACACCTGATGCAGACAACTGTGATTCTTACAAAAGCAGCACTTCTCTTGTGAAGCTGTATCACATTACAGGTTGAGCATCTGTGATTGCCACAGAGCTGTGCTCAGTCCACCATCAGTCCCATTTACCGTTGTTTCTTTAACGCTATCCAACATAAATCTCGGACACCATACTTTACACACCCATGCACACTATGTTCACACACTGACAAAACAGACTACCACATACACTGTATTATTATTTCTTTGTTATAGTTATGTTCTTAGTCTTGTGTTTGCTCAACCTTGGCTCCCACTCTTTTGACATTGCCTCAGTATTGGGTCAGGACATAAAAGTATCTAAAGTTAATTGTAGCCTTTATGTGAGCATTTGCTGTGCAGATACATTGTTGTTATTTAGCAGCGCATCAGTCACGACCTTCAGTCACCACCAGCGTGACCGTGAACTGTAAACTCTTAAGCTAACAGGGAAGAGAAATTTCAAAATGTTTGGAAAAACGCAAAGTTTAAACGTGCTCAGTTCCATGTCAACTGAGCAATTGCATCCAACTACGAAGACTGTGTGATATAGCGGAAAGCTCCGGAACAAGCAAATAGACGGACATTTTGTTAAGACTGTTTTGTCAATTATTTTCAGAGGTCAAGACTGAACTGTCCAACTATGACTGTGTGAATCTATGAAAAAAAATACACAAACGTGCTCAGTTCCATGTCAACTGAGCAATTGCATCCAACTACGAAGACTGTGTGATATAGGAAAGCTCCGGAACAAGCAAATAGATGGACGTTTTGTTAAGACTGTTTTGTCAATTATTGTTTCAGAGGTCAAGACTGAACTGTCCAGCTGAAGGGTTATGGCTCACCTTTTAGTCTGTGAGAAGAGCTCTAACTGCATGGTCACAGCTGAATATCAGAATGCACTGTTTTTCAGGCCTCGTTGGCGCAGTAGGCAGCGCGTCAGTCTCATAATCTGAAGGTCGTGAGTTCAAGCCTCACACGGGGCAGGTGTTTTAAAACCAAATGACAACACAGTGGGCAGGATAAATAGTGCCGCCATATTGGTAAAAGGTATCTTGTCAATCTATGAAAAAAAAATACACCTGATGCAGACAACTGTGATTCTTACAAAAGCAGCACTTCTCTTGTGAAGCTGTATCACATTACAGGTTGAGCATCTGTGATTGCCACAGAGCTGTGCTCAGTCCACCATCAGTCCCATTTACCGTTGTTTCTTTAACACTATCCAACATAAATCTCGGACACCATACTTTACACACCCATGCACACATATGTTCACACACTGACAAAACAGACTACCACATACACTGTATTATTATTTCTTTGTTATAGTTATGTTCTTAGTCTTGTGTTTGCCTCAACCTTGGCTCCCACTCTTTTGACATTGCCTCAGTATTGGGTCAGGACATAAAAGTATCTAAAGTTAATTGTAGCCTTTATGTGAGCATTTGCTGTGCAGATACATTGTTGTTATTGAGCAGCGCATCAGTCACGACCTTCAGTCACCACCAGCGTGACGGTGAACTGTAAACTCTTAAGCTAACAGGGAAGAGAAATTTCAAAATGTTTGGAAAAACGCAAAGTTTAAACGTGCTCAGTTCCATGTCAACTGAGCAATTGCATCCAACTACGAAGACTGTGTGATATAGCGGAAAGCTCCGGAACAAGCAAATAGACGGACATTTTGTTAAGACTGTTTTGTCAATTATTGTTTCAGAGGTCAAGACTGAACTGTCCAACTACGAAGACTGTGTGAATCTATGAAAAAAAATACACAAACGTGCTCAGTTCCATGTCAACTGAGCAATTGCATCCAACTACGAAGACTGTGTGATATAGCGATATGCAAAGAAGTCCCGCATCGCTCTGACTCAGCTTAGATGTTCTTACGCTGTTCACAGTCCCATTTACCGTTGTTTCTTTAACACTATCCAACATAAATCTCGGACACCATACTTTACACACCCATGCACACATATGTTCACACACTGACAAAACAGACTACCACATACACTGTATTATTATTTCTTTGTTATAGTTATGTTCTTAGTCTTGTGTTTGCCTCAACCTTGGCTCCCACTCTTTTGACATTGCCTCAGTATTGGGTCAGGACATAAAAGTATCTAAAGTTAATTGTAGCCTTTATGTGAGCATTTGGTGCAGATACATTGTTGTTATTGAGCAGCGCATCAGTCACGACCTTCAGTCACCACCAGCGTGACGTGAACTGTAAACTCTTAAGCTAACAGGGAAGAGAAATTTCAAAATGTTTGGAAAAACGCAAAGTTTAAACGTGCTCAGTTCCATGTCAACTGAGCAATTGCATCCAACTACGAAGACTGTGTGATATAGCGGAAAGCTCCGGAACAAGCAAATAGACGGACATTTTGTTAAGACTGTTTTGTCAATTATTGTTTCAGAGGTCAAGACTGAACTGTCCAACTACGAAGACTGTGTGAATCTATGAAAAAAAATACACAAACGTGCTCAGTTCCATGTCAACTGAGCAATTGCATCCAACTACGAAGACTGTGTGATATAGCGGAAAGCTCCGGAACAAGCAAATAGATGGACGTTTTGTTAAGACTGTTTTGTCAATTATTGTTTCAGAGGTCAAGACTGAACTGTCCAGCTGAAGGGTTATGGCTCACCTTTTAGTCTGTGAGAAGAGCTCTAACTGCATGGTCACAGCTGAATATCAGAATGCACTGTTTTTCAGGCCTCGTTGGCGCAGTAGGCAGCGCGTCAGTCTCATAATCTGAAGGTCGTGAGTTCAAGCCTCACACGGGGCAGGTGTTTTAAAACCAAATGACAACACAGTGGGCAGGATAAATAGTGCCGCCATATTGGTAAAAGGTATCTCGTCAATCTATAAAACAAAATACACCTGATGCAGACAACTGTGATTCTTACAAACAGCACTTCTCTTGTGAAGCTGTATCACATTACAGGTTGAGCATCTGTGATTGCCACAGAGCTGTGCTCAGTCCAGCATCAGTCCCATTTACCGTTGTTTCTTTAACGCTATCCAACATAAATCTCGGACACCATACTTTACACACCCATGCACACATATGTTCACACACTGACAAAACAGACTACCACATACACTGTATTATTATTTCTTTGTTATAGTTATGTTCTTAGTCTTGTGTTTGCCTCAACCTTGGCTCCCACTCTTTTGACATTGCCTCAGTATTGGGTCAGGACATAAAAGTATCTAAAGTTAATTGTAGCCTTTATGTGAGCATTTGGTGTGCAGATACAGTTGTTATTGAGCAGCGCATCAGTCACGACCTTCAGTCACCACCAGCGTGACCGTGAACTGTAAACTCTTAAGCTAACAGGGAAGAGAAATTTCAAAATGTTTGGAAAAACGCAAAGTTTAAACGTGCTCAGTTCCATGTCAACTGAGCAATTGCATCCAACTACGAAGACTGTGTGATATAGCGGAAAGCTCCGGAACAAGCAAATAGACGGACATTTTGTTAAGACTGTTTTGTCAATTATTGTTTCAGAGGTCAAGACTGAACTGTCCAACTACGAAGACTGTGTGAATCTATGAAAAAAAATACACAAACGTGCTCAGTTCCATGTCAACTGAGCAATTGCATCCAACTACGAAGACTGTGTGATATAGCGATATGCAAAGAAGTCCCGCATCGCTCTGACTCAGCTTAGATGTTCTTACGCTGTTCACAGTCCCATTTACCGTTGTTTCTTTAACACTATCCAACATAAATCTCGGACACCATACTTTACACACCCATGCACACATATGTTCACACACTGACAAAACAGACTACCACATACACTGTATTATTATTTCTTTGTTATAGTTATTTCTTAGTCTTGTGTTTGCCTCAACCTTGGCTCCCACTCTTTTGACATTGCCTCAGTATTGGGTCAGGACATAAAAGTATCTAAAGTTAATTGTAGCCTTTATGTGAGCATTTGCTGTGCAGATACATTGTTGTTATTGAGCAGCGCATCAGTCACGACCTTCAGTCACCACCAGCGTGACGGTGAACTGTAAACTCTTAAGCTAACAGGGAAGAGAAATTTCAAAATGTTTGGAAAAACGCAAAGTTTAAACGTGCTCAGTTCCATGTCAACTGAGCAATTGCATCCAACTACGAAGACTGTGTGATCGGAAAGCTCCGGAACAAGCAAATAGACGGACATTTTGTTAAGACTGTTTTGTCAATTATTGTTTCAGAGGTCAAGACTGAACTGTCCAGCTGAAGGGTTATGGCTCACCTTTTAGTCTGTGAGAAGAGCTCTAACTGCATGGTCACAGCTGAATATCAGAATGCACTGTTTTTCAGGTCTCGATGGCGCAGTAGGCAGCGCGTCAGTCTCATAATCTGAAGGTCGTGAGTTCAAGCCTCACACGGGCAGGTGTTTTAAAACCAAATGACAACACAGTGGGCAGGATAAATAGTGCCGCCATATTGGTAAAAGGTATCTCGTCAATCTATGAAACAAAATACACCTGATGCAGACAACTGTGATTCTTACAAAAGCAGCACTTCTCTTGTGAAGCTGTATCACATTACAGGTTGAGCATCTGTGATTGCCACAGAGCTGTGCTCAGTCCAGCATCAGTCCCATTTACCGTTGTTTCTTTAACGCTATCCAACATAAATCTCGGACACCATACTTTACACACCCATGCACACATATGTTCACACACTGACAAAACAGACTACCACATACACTGTATTATTATTTCTTTGTTATAGTTATGTTCTTAGTCTTGTGTTTGCCTCAACCTTGGCTCCCACTCTTTTGACATTGCCTCAGTATTGGGTCAGGACATAAAAGTATCTAAAGTTAATTGTAGCCTTCATGTGAGCATTTGCTGTGCAGATACATTGTTGTTATTGAGTAGCGCATCAGTGATGTGTTGGCGCAGTAGGCAGTGCGTCAGTGTCATAATCTGAAGGTCATGAGTTCAAGCCTCACACGGGGTAGGTGTTTTATAACCAAAGGACAACCCAATGGCACAGATTACACGCAGGATACCAGTAGATTTGCATGATGATTCAACTCAATCTATGAAAAACATTCACAAGAAAATTGCTGTTTTTGTAAGAATCACAGTTGTTTGGATCAGGTGTAACTGGATCACCTTGCAACAATATAGAATAGTGGAGACACAAACTGCATGCTGTCAAAACAAATGGACAATTTAAGTGGTGTAAGAAGGTGAGTTTAAGTCAGAAAAAAAGAAAGCGAGCAAGTCAGATGAGTGAAAGAAAAAAAGGTCAGAAAAGTAAGAAGATAGTGTGGCTCAGGGAGCCAATGAAATGATGGAGACCAAAGGGGAAACTTTTTTAACGAAAATTAATATTGTTATCGCGATATTCCTGATTAACATCACATTTTGTCAATATCGTACACCCCTAGTTAGAATTTTTTTTTCAATGATCATTTCCGAGGTCAAGAATTCACTGTCATGTTGAATGGTTATTAATATTGAGAATACGTGTAGGAAGACGTTTAACAAATCCAGTTACTCTGTTGCAACTGTGACAACTCATCTGAATCACAATCCACAATTATTTAATCGTGACGCGTAAAATAAAAAAGTTGCCTGTTTAAAGGGGCTATATGTTGTTTATTAATGAAATTATTGACTTTTTTACTGCCTATTTGTGAATGGGTTGTAACCTCACAAAAAAACAAACCATTCACTGGCTTTCTCGGTTACCTCTGACAGCCTGTAAACCAATTAATTTTCTGCTTAATCCATTGGTTTACATCAGCAGTGATGTTCATGTGTGGTCCTGAGCCTCTTGCCCACTGATTTTGAACTCTATACACAGCGGCAACAGGGCAGATAATGACATGGAGTCGGCTAACACCAAAAAATAACCACCTCACAACAGAGACCCCAACACAAACTCCACGTAAGGATAAACAGCAAAAAAAATTATTAAGCCCATGAGGCCACTTTGTTTTGGATATAAAAATTTAACTAAATATAAAAACTAAACTTAATATAAAAAATAAAGTTAGATTTCATTCAATTGGTACAATAAAGTGACATTACTGCAATTACTGTGATTTTTAGTAGGCTGAAGTTGGATAATGTTAGCTTGCTGGCTAATGCAGACCACTTGCTAAAGTTATCCGGTGCAAAATACTGTAATTGTAACGTTATGGCTTGCCACAATACTTCACCAGCTAACGTGATCCATATTACTATCCTGAGTACCAGTATTATGTCAAAGTGTTGGTTTTAGCCTGCAAGAAATTATGTAATGGTTTTTAGCTTTGCTGAAATAAACAATGGCAACTGTAATGACAAGGTAAACTGCAATATTGCATGGAATTAATACAGAAGACAGAAAAAAGCAGGTTATTTCATACGTTGTTTTCATTTTATGTGCTTTATCTCCTGTTCTGTATGTTTCTCATACTATCATATTGTTTATAATTCTGGTTAGATTAGGATTATCGTGTCTCAACAAAATTCCATATCCATTCAGTACAGTAACGTTAATTACTATGGTCTAACCAATGTGGCAACAATCTCATTTATAATATTCTGTCTACCTCACTAACCATTTTTGCTGCCATCCAGTAAATGTAGCTATGCTGACATTGCTGAGCCTCTCTGGTAAAAGATACAAAGATAGTTATTGAAAAGCCAGCAGGCAAGATAAAGCCGACACATCACATTGGCTAAATGCAGTCAATGTAAATTTGTCATGCAAAGAGGATGGATTAGTTCAACATCAAGCTGACAAACACATTACTGTAACAGTTTACAGCATTTTGTATAAAACTGTCTCTTTCCTGGGTCATGAAATTAATAATAAGGGTGACTGAAACCTTTATGTCAATCATTTGGTGTCACCATACGTTGCTTTTAAATCCCCACTTTACCGCTACCGATTTAGTAATTATGGCAATTAAAGGGGTGCACAAGACAGAGAATCTGTAGTATTTATTTTTAGCCACACTAGGGGCATTGCTCAATGGATGGCAACGTCAGTCTTTCGGTTGGTCAATCCACCACTTTGTTCTAGATTGAAATATCTGCCATGACATTTTGTACCGACATTCATGGTTTACAGACAATGTATTGTACTTTGGTATACCCTGACCTTCTCTCCAGCGCTACCATGAGGTACATGGTACAAGTACATTTGTATGTTTGAGTGAAATGTCTTAACAACTATTTGATAGATTGGCATGAAAAATGGTCTACATAATAATTCCCCTGTCAGGTTGAAATTTAAATAACTTGGGGATCCCGAACTTTCCATGTAGCATCATCATCAGGTATCATCAGACTTGTCGAAAACCCCTGGAACAGCACAATGTAAATTATGTTGTATGGTGGGAGAGGAATGTTTGGCCTTGAGTTATTGTTTATTCATTAATGAATGTGCATATGACAAAGATTCTGATGTCCAAAGCACATACAGTAGATTTCCCCAAGGTTAACACATCAAGTAAGGCTTTTTAAAATGCACGTGTGTATTTGATTTTAGCAGGTGCACGACCAGACACTAATGGAAATAGAGTGTATCCTTGTATTCAAAATGCACAACTGAACAGACTAAAAGTGAAACTTAAAGGTGGGGTGTGTATCTAATCCAATACACATCTTTTTGTCAAATTCTGTGAATATGTCCTCATGATCCGCATAATCTCTTTCCGTTCTGTGTGTGTACTTAAAAAAACCTCCGGTCTTTGTACACGGACATTCAGCTTACTTTCAAGTTTGCCAAGACATGCTGTTGTTGTGATGTTAGCTATAGTAGCAGGAGAGCAGTGAATGTCGCTGTCTGGAGCTAATGTGTTGTCTCTGGGACCGTCTCCTCCTGTCTGCATTTTAGCTTTGCAGCAGCAACTGTAGTGACAGTTTGATAACCCACAACTTAGCTAATGTTAATTACATTACTTGCTGTGTCGTTGTTCGCTCTGTATCATGGTATTTGTCATGATACTGGAAGGAAATCTTCATAATCGTCTACTAGGGTTGAATAGGGTTGTTATTAATTTGTTTCATATGGTTTTATTATGTATATTTTCTAAATCTAAACACAGTAGAAAACTTTAAAAAAGATTTTTTTTTTTCTTTTTTAACTTAACTAAAATTACTAAAATTATCTGGAAAATTACTTTCGGCATTAGTAATTAACTGGATTGTGAGCAGCTCAAAAGCGCCACACACACACACAAAACTGATGACATTGATGGACAGATGAATGTACATTCTCAAACACACAAACAAAGCAATGCTACACTGCTAACACAGGCAAAACCTATATAAACATGAAAAAACATTAGCATGTCTTGTCACACAGTACACACCAATGGAAAGTTAGTTTTATACACATATTAACACCTGCATATTGGTTTCACCTTACACAAATTAGCAGTGTCCCAGATAGTGAAGTCAGAATCCAACACACCATTAGGATTATCTGGACCGAATGCACGGGCTCATTAAGCACTCTCTAGCAACATCATCGTGTGAGTGTGTGTGTGTGAGAAGTCAGTGTGGGAGAGAGACAATGAGAAAAGACAACAGACATAGAAGTGTGTGTGTGTGTGTGTGTGTGTGTCATTTACTGAAGGACAGTGGCATTCTCACAGGGCTAAAAGACACATAAAGAGAAAGGATAGAGTGGACTATCACGAAACAAAATCACATCATTGACGATTGAAGTATGGCTCAGAAATCCGGAATAAAAGCTTTGTCTGAGAATATTTTGCTTGAGTGGAATTTGATGACAGAAGATGCTTGGGAAAAACAACAGAAATATTTTCATATGGGGCCCTCTTCGGCAGGGCTGGGGCTCCCGCTGCTTCACCCTGCCACCTCTCTCACTGTGGGGGCATTCGGGAATCCCTGGGGCACATGTTGTCGTGGTGGGTTTTGGACCCCTTCCTTGGGGGTGGTTGAAAGGGGGGGCTGCTGGCTCTGCCTGCACATTGAGGGGGGGGGGGCAGCCTCCGGCTGGGCTGGTTGGCCCTGGTTTTCCCACGTTAACACTCCCTGGCAGCGGGGCTACCGGCCAGTGGGTCTCACTGTGCGCGGGTGGTGTGCGGGTTGGGGTCGTCACTTGCGTGCTGATGTTGATGATTGCGTGGCATTTTGCCAGTTTGGTTGCCCGTTCGGGGTGGCACTGGCCTCTGTTGTCTGCGTGCCGCGGTCGGTCCAGGTGCCACTCTTCTGCGGGTTCTGCCTTTTGCTTTCCGACGGCATTGCGTTGTCAATTGGATGGCTGGTGTCTTTGGCGTTTGCTGGTCGGGTCGGGGTCTTCTGCGTTCGCGACGCGATTCGTCTGGGAGTGAAGTCACTTATTTAAATGAATTGTTATTATTTCAGTTCTCACGGCAGTGCTGTGTTGTTTATTTATGTTGCCTGAAATTTTTCTCGTTTTCACTTCTCTCTTAATTGTCTTCCTATGTCAGCTGTTTATTGCTACTGTTCGGCTGGTTGTCTCTTTGTTTTTGTTTGTTTGTTGTTTTTGTTTGTTTGTTTCTCTCCTCCCCCCCCCCATCCCCGTTCTCTTACAGGTGTTGCCCTCTCTCTGTGCTGTGTGTTTATGTGGTGTTTCTATTCCCCATCCCCATGTCTGTCCCCTGTCTGGCCCGGTGACAAATAGATTTGAATAAATAACAATACAGACAAAGGAGTATATTAATACTCTCTTGTTAAAGTAAAAATCTGTCTGGCACAATATGGTATCCAGCTCCTCATACTCATACCAGGCTGCCGGGCAGGACAGGTTTAAAATAAATAAATAAATCTTTTCATATAGGAGAATGAGGGAGAAGTAGTTTACCAAAAAGGGGTAAAGTAGAATCTAGCAATTTATGATGTCTACAGCTCATTATTCAGAAGATATTCAGAATAATAATGTTTTAAACAGCTCTTAATACTTTTGTTTACCTTCAAAATCTGTAATACACGTTAAAGGTGTGCATAAGATGTGATACATGCCTATATATTAATGTGAAACTCAGTTTTAGAGTCTAGGTCTGACAAGGGGGAGAAAATAAGGAAAGAAGAAAAAACCTTGTAAATATCAATGAAGATGGGACCCATTTGCAGAGCGGCTAGGGGCCTAGTGGGCAGAGTGAATATTTTTGAATAGAACCTGACTGAAAATCGGTGTGCTGATATATCAGCCCATATAAAATCCTCAAATATCAAAATCGGTGTGAATAATAAATGCTTTTTTATGTGTATTGTGGTCCACCATAGTAGAACGGTACTAAGTTTAACTCCAGTCTACTTAGCAACATGTATTGAAATCATAAAAACGAAATGCCCCAAAATGAAACACTTACCCAAGGCCTGGGTGGCAAATACTGCCATGGCACTCTGCAGTCGGTCTGGTCTGACTGCCTGAACCAATAACAGCTGGGGAGACCAAAGAGAAAAACATACATTAGATAACAAAGACCAGGTGTCCATTAAAATGTGTTAGACAGATGGTCAATCCCAATCATATCAAATAGAAATGTTACATATCCAAAAAGTCAGCTTTTAAGAAAAAAAAGGTTAACTTGGATACATAAGTTTTCAAATTCAGAGGCTTTGAGATGTTCTGGTTTGTTTTTGTTTTTTTTTTTTTTGAGAAGACAATAAACAAAGTAAATAAGTAAGCCCATGACAGTCAAGTGTGCATACTTGTCTTGTGACAAGGGGCTTCTGTCTTGTTCATGCTTTGAAATGAGATCAGCTAAGTCTTTATTCAGTTCATGAATTTATTCCCCGAGGGGATCAATAAAGTAAGTAAGGGGAAAATTTAAGGTTTTAAAGGACCTACATTCAAATAAACTTAATGATAATATACTATATAATATCGCTTATCAATGTTTGGAGAAATCCTGTTTGGTAGTATTATGCTTCAATTATTAAGCTCCTTTCCTGTGGAATCAGGTTCAAGTTTGGTTTCGGGAGCAGACACCATCTCCACATTTAAGAGTAGGCTTTAGACTTTCTTCTTTGATAAAGCTTATAGTTAGGGCTGGCTCAGGTGAGCCCTGAACCATCCCTTAGTTATGCTGCTATGGGCTTAGACTGGTGGGAGATTTCCCATGATGCACTGAGCTCATCTCTCCTCCTCTCTCTCTTTCCATCTGTATGCAACCTTATCCCATTAATGCATGTTACTAACTTCGCTCCTTCCCTTCTGGGTCTGAAGCTGTGGGGTCTGGATCTGTGGTTGCGAGTCTAGTCCTATAATTATTATCATTACTATTACTATATTAATCAGTACCATCATTCATTTTCTCTACCGCTACTACCTTTACGGTTTGTATTTCTGTGTGGATATTATATTGAGTGCTCCCCCCACCCTCTCTCTATCTCCCTTTTTTTGGGGGCGGTCCACCAGTATGGCTGAACAAGATTTTTTGTTTTTTTTATTGCGATATGAGTCACACATTTTCACTGAAAAATATATAAAACAATGATGTGATTTTTGTTGGGGTGTGTACGAAATGTCTAATATGATTTGTAGGCCGGGACATCTCTGTAGCACCACAATGCGTCATTTATAATTGTATGTTGTGGTATGAGATGTTTTACTTTTATCAGAAAATTGCAGCTCATGCGATTTGGATATTACACTTGGCCATACTGCAATTTCTATTGCAGGCTGTCCGTAATTAATTTTGTTCAGCCATATGCACCAGCTGCATATACTAGCGGTAGCTTGCTAATCTCCTTAGCTGGGTTAGCCGGGTTAGCCAGGTTAGCCAAGCTCATGTAGTGTCAGTTTACCGGTTCATTACACCAAAAATTGACAAGAATTAGTGTCAAACTGTATGATAACATTGTTCAACTGAAGCCAAGTATGTCTGTGGAAACACGGCAAACATGCAATTTATGACAGCATCACCGAAAGTGTCAATTAGGGGAACGAGACAAAAGCAAACTGAAAGGCAAGTCCCTCTCCCCATAACGTCCAAGCAGTCTCACTACAGATTCAGACCATGCCAAGGTGTTTATTGCTGCAGGTATGCAACCGTTCTAGGTTGTAGAGAACACAGAATTACAGCATATGGTCAAAGGTCTTTCACATGTGCTAGTTAGTCCGTTCTGTCTGCACTGTGTAGCGCATGCTGCAGTCGTTCAGGAATTATCAACAGGTCAGAGTCTTATGATGGAGTATTATTGACATTTGCCTTAACTTTTACAATAAGAATTGCGGTCAATGAGCCACTGTTGAATGTTTAAATGTTTCAAAATAAATTAAAATAGTTACTTACTCTCGTCATGGTGTTCGTTCTGCTTTTCCTGTCTATTTTTGGTACTGGTGTGTATGTCTGTCTGTTTGGTCCGTGTGCGTGCATGCTTGTTCAAATATGTTCTAGATTTTGGTCTGTGTTCTGTCAGTTGGTCATTGTTCCAGTGTCTTGTCCTGTTTCCTGTTTAAGTGTAGCGATCATCTGCTCCTGGTGTTTATCTCAAGCTTGTTTCCTGTCTGGTCGGTTACCCTAATGTGTTCCAACGGTTTTGTTCCCCTTCCTGCTTGTGTGAATCTTTATATAATGTCTGAGTCTCCACTACCTGTTGCATTATCATCGTTGTCGAGTGTCTCCGTGTGCTCACTGTGTGTTCTCAGCCCGTTTTTGGATATGCTGTGGTTGATTATTCCCCATGGGATTAGGTTTCTGTTTACAGACTTTATTACCTGTGTTTGGACTCTTGCCTGTAATGCTGTTCATTTGAGCCTAGGTTTTCTGTGTTGGTGTTATAATATTGAAACTTACCAGCTACTCTCAGTTTCTTGTGTGTGGGCCCAAATAACTTGACTAACAGAACTTAATTAAATCACGACAAAACAGAGGTACAAAAATAAGTGTACCCCTACTTTTGATATACTAATATAAATAATGATAAGTTGTTCCATTTGGCTGATTTGATTGAAAACTGACCTGCTGGAAGGGAGTAATCTTCTTGACAATGGAGGATGGGATTTCCTGTTCACACTGCGAGCTCTGTGAGAAGGACAGCCACAGTTCTAAATCACTCAAACACAGGGACTGGTAGAGGGCTGGGAATGTAGCCTGTGAAAGAGGAATAGTTCAAGTTGAAAAGGTGAAAGAAATGATGTTAAGCTCAGTAAGGACTGCTATACTTACATTCTTTTTAAATCACATTAAGCTATTCATTTTGTCTACTGTTTGGAGAAAATATCCAAATGTCAAACTAATTATTAAGCATTATTCTGTTATTTTTCAGCTTTTGTCACACATTGCATATACAGGGGATGATGTAATAACTGTACATATTGTTTGTGTACGTAAGTGTGTATATCACTGTGTTTACTTTAAAAATGGCCACTGCTCCTTGTCTCTCCTGATCAATCCAAGAAGGGAACTCCTGCCGAGAGAGGGGAGGTGTAAGTCAAGGACAGAAATAGTATGGTGTTTTCTCATTCTCAGAAATAAAGCTGCACTCTTACTTCTTTCTTAAACATTTCTCCTACGATGGATCCAGTGAAGACATCCCATTCCTACAGCAAAGAGTAAACAATTCTCAGGTCCAAAGCTGTAATTATCTATATTTAATTTGTCTCCGAAATCAGTATTAATGAAATCCTAAAAATGCAGATACTAAATATACAAAGATACTCACACTCTCCTGGAAGAATTCAGGGTACATGCCTTTTACAAAGTGCATCGCAAACATCAACTGGTCAGCCTGAGACAGAGAAGGGAGGAGACAGAGACTGATACACTGTAGAATATGTCACATATGATAACCCTGCCCTGCTCAAAACCCAAGTAGAAACACAGAAAGTCATGGTAAAGCACCAAATATTAGCATCTCTTCCAGACCAAGGGCAAACACACTCATATTCCCATTGCATACGTAGCCCAGCCTTCCTAACTAAAGGGATTGTAAAGGGTTGCTATAAAATTGACAAAAAAGCCCCAGGGTCTTCAAGAACTACGCTGACAAACACTCATACTCTCTCTTTATTTCTCATCCGCTGGTAGAGTTTGAGAGAGATAACAGAAACAGCCACAAATCAAGATGCCTATCCACAGAGGGAAACAGAAAGCCAGTGACCAATAATAATAATAATCTTTATTTGTAGAGCACTTTTCAAAAACAAGTTACAAAGTGCTTTAACAAGTGTAAAGACAATAATACAAAAACAATACAAGCATGAAAACATTGAAAAGACTAAAATACACGTTTAAGATAAATATAAAATTAGTAAAATAGAATAAAATAAAAGGGATAAAATAAAGTCAAATAAGATCGGGAAAGGCTCTCCTATAAAAGTATGTTTTAAGAAGGGACTTAAAAGAGTTCACTGACTCAGCTGACCTGATTTCCTCGGGCAGGCTGTTCCAGAGCCTCGGGGCCCTGACAGCAAACGCTCTGTCCCCTTTAGTTTTCAGTCGAGACTCTGGAACAGACAACAGACCTCTGCCTGAGGATCTCAAGGTACGTGCTGTGTGTATGGGACTAAAAAAACAGAAATATAACAAGGCGAGAGGCCATGAAGAGCTTTAAAAGTGATCAATAGAATTTTAAAGTCAATTCTAAAACATACTGGGAGCCAGTGTAATGAAGCTAAAATAGGAGTAATGTGGTCATATTTCTTTGTTCTGGTTAAAAGCCTGGCAGCTGAGTTCTGGACAGTCTGGAGTCGATCAATAGATTTTTGGGTTAAACAGGTGAAAAGGCTGTTGCAATAATCCAGGCGTGATGAGATGAAGGTGTGTAAAATGGTCTCGGTGTCCTTAAAAGTTAACATAGATCGAATTTTTGCTATATTTCTAAGTTGATAAAAACATGATTGAACAAGCTTTGTGGTGTGCTGCTCGAAATTTAAATACTATCAAACCAAACACCAAGGTTCTTTGCCACAGGCTTATTGTGATTTACTATGGAACCATCAGATGACAGTATTTGATTTGCCATCTGCTGGGACCCAATGACCAGGATTTCTGTTTTGTCTGAGTTCAGCTGGAGGAAATTATTTGACATCCATTTTTTAACTTCACAAAGGCAGTTGTTAAGTGAACTCAGCATTCCAGGGTCTGTGGATCTGACGGGCAAGTATATTTGTGTGTCATCAGCATAAATATGAAAAGAAATGCCATATTTATGGATAATATGTCCAAGGGGAAGCAGATACAAGGAAAACAAAAATGGGTCCTAAGACCAACCCCTGAAGCACACCATATTTAACTGGACAGAACGAAGAGACATAGTTGTTTACGGACACGCAAAACTTCCTATTTGACAGGTAGGATGAAAACCATTCTAGGGCAGTACCAGAGATCCCCACCCAGTGCCTCAGTCTGTCTAACATGATGTTGTGATCAATGGTGTCTAAAGCAGCGCTAAGGTCCAGGAGTACCAGGACTGAGCACATACCTTCATCAGCAGACATTAAAAGGTCATTGGTGACTTTAAGCAGGGCAGTCTCAGTGCTGTGGTACTTCCTGAAACCAGATTGAAACTTTTCAAATATTTTGTTATTTTCCAGTACAGTGAGCAGCTGTTTGGACACATTTCTTTTTAGAAGCTTTGCAATAAAAGGCAGTTTTGAAATTGGTCTAAAATTTTGTGGGAGGGAGGGATCTAAACCAGGTTTCTTTAAAAGTGGGTTCACGCAAGCCGTTTTAAAATAATCAGGGACACAACCAGTAGATAGGGAGCTGTTGAAAACAGAGTAAAAACTTTGTAGGTATTACATCAAGTGGGCTGGAGAACACTCTCATTTGTGATACTGTTTTTAAAAGCTCAGACAAGTCGATGGGATAAACTGGTTAAAACTCTCTTGTTGCTGGTGAGGAACCTCTGAGTAAGAGGCCACGGGGGTAATATAGGCTCTGATTGACACCACCTTATTGGTAAAATAAGATAAAAACAATTCACAGTCATCATTACTTCCAGCTGAGGCACAATGAGGGGTTGGGTTTACCAGCTGATCCACAGTCTTAAACAGAAACCTGGGATTGTGTTTATGTGTAGTAATGAGTTCAGAAAAATAGTGTGTTCTCAAGTTATTGTATTTAATTAATAAATCCTTCAGACTGGGTAATGGACTTGGAGACTGGATTTTTTCCATCTGTGCTCTGCTTTCCT
This sequence comes from Micropterus salmoides, assembly GCF_014851395.1. Classification (NCBI taxonomy): domain Eukaryota; kingdom Metazoa; phylum Chordata; class Actinopteri; order Centrarchiformes; family Centrarchidae; genus Micropterus; species Micropterus salmoides. Next base: position 19,699,110 of record NW_024042261.1, on the reverse strand, counting down.
GCATTCTTCCTTCTGAGGCTGCAAATGCTGTCATTTATCCAGGGTTGCTTACTAGCTTTCCAGGGTTGCTTACTAGCTTTAGACGTAGGCCTAACCTTTAGAGGAGCAGTAATATTTAGTGACGACAAGCAGATATGATTGAAGTGATTGACCAGATTGTCGGTGTTGGAATCAGACAGGTGTTGGCTTTGGCTCTGAAAGAATGCGCAAAACTTTGAAACACTTTGTTCATTAAAGATGCGAGAACACAGAGCTTGATGAGGCGGCATGAGTAACAGGCGAATTGCAGCTAAAAGCAATACATCTGTGGTCAGATATGGTCATGTCCACTAATTCCACAGAGGAAATGCTGACACCCAGGGTAAAAACCAAGTCCAGTGTATGACCACGGTTATGTGTTTGCCCTTTGACATGTTGTTTGAAGTTAAAAGAAGTGGCCATATTTAAAAAGTCAGTTGCATTAACATTGGTGGGGTCATCAACATGAATATTAAAATCGCCAAAAATAACAATTCTGTCATAATTTAAAACCAAAGTAGATAAAAATTCAGGAAGTTCTGATAAAAATCCTCCAGGCAGTTTTGGGGGGTGATAAATTATAACAAATATGATAGGTTGCAGCCCTCCAACTTTAAGAGTGAGAACTTCAAAGGAGTTAAATTAATCACAGCGTACTTGATAACATTTAAAATTTTTCCTATACACGCTCACTAGCCCACCACAACGACCACTGACCCTCGGTTGACAAACAATCATATTGAGGCGGACACAGTTCAGCTAGCTGGCTATAGTCATTCATTTGCAACCAGGATTCAGTTAAAAACATAAAATCTAGATTTGCAGACAAGATAAAATCATTTAAGATAAAAGTCTTACTTCAAAGTGATCTCACATTGAAGAGAGCCATTTTAAATGTGTTTGTTCTGGGTGCTGGAATTGGTGCAATTTTTCTGTGTGGGATGTGCACATTTCGGTTTACTGGTCTATACGTGATGATGACAGGAATAGAAGTCTTTGGAACAACGCTGGGAGCAGACAGTTCTACATGCCAGCACGTGGAGACAGTTGTTTTTGGCAGTGAGGCAGAGATCTGTTCAGTGACCGGTGGTGTGTCCAGGTGTGCTGCATGAATGATTAGTCATTCACGTAAGTCATGTGTGGATCGCACCACATGCTGTATGTGCGCAGCTAACATTTCTGAGCCCCATTTGTTTGGATGAAGTCCATCTGTCTTAAAAAGAGGCATTCTTTGCCAAAAAATATGAAAATTATAACACACACGGTGAGCCCTGTAGGCGGACTGGAGCCAGTCGTGGAGGCCATGGAGTCTAATGAAGCAGCCAGCACCGCGACCAACTGTGGGAATGGGACCAGAGACTTTCCACACTGCTTTAAAAAGTTAAAAAGACTGTTAAAATCTGATTTTGTCAGCTCAGACTGCTGAAGAGCTATGTCATTTGTTCCGACATGGACTATCACTCTTGTGATGGAGGATGGGAGCGACGGCATTAGGTCCTGGAGTTTTTTTAAAATGTCAGCCGTGGTGGCACCAGGGAAGCAGTGAGTGGTAGCGTTAAAGAAACGGAGTCACCAATTATTAGTGTGGTTGGGGAGAAAAGAGGATGAGGAGATGCCGGTTGTGGGGTTCCAGAGCAGGACTGAGCAGAATCTGCTTCAACACTGCATGCGGACTGAGGATGGAGTGTGTGAGCTGCCGAGTGTTGTGTTGGAGTAGCAGTAATATACCTGAGAGAAAGGTTACCCGACGGTGCAGGGTAGAGACGGCCTCCGGAGCGTCTGAGCACAGCCTCCTTCAGAATCCTACGTCGGGAAGCGGAGGTTTTTGACCGAGATGACGGCCGCCGATCAGGCCCGGCGGCAGACCGGCGGCCTAGCGCGGGAGATGTAGCTGGTGGAGGAGATTCAACAGTGTTGGCAGGCACTGTCCGCCGAAAGAGATCCGTATCATGGAGACGCGAAACCGCAGGAGGTATCCGTTGGATGGACCGGAGTGTCTTCGGAGTCGAGCAGGAGGAAAGCGTGGGAAGGCTAGAGGGGTCCCATAACACAGTGTCCTGGATGTTAGCGGTTGCGCTAAGAGAAACAATCTGTTTGGCTTGTACTGAAGCCACATCCATAAAGCCAGTCAGCAGGGAATCTTTCTCTTTGAGTTCCTCTGAAAGTCGTCAGATGTCTTCCATAAGGTCAGCAATCTTCTTGTTCGCTTTCTTAAGGAGTGTGCAGTCCTCATGGGGCAGAGTTATCTCGGCTAGCATAGTCACCGGAGCTTTGTTGTGATCTGTAGCGTTGATCGCGTTTTTACGGTCATCTAGCTTAAAATCCATGTCGGATGACTAAAATCCTTAACCCACGTAAAACTTACGTTAAAAACTTAAGTTAAAAACTTAAGTTAAATAAAAAGGATATAAAAAATGTAACGAAAAAGAGTGGATTAAAACTGGATAAGCGTCCGGTTTAAGACGGAGCTTCCGACAGGTGGCTACAGACGCCAACGCATGCGCAGAGTGCAGATTACGTCAGCAATTACGTCCAAGAGACTCCAGTGATTTTGGCAGAAAGAGAAATAGCAATAAAAAAATGCACACACACACACACACACACACACACAAGGGTTGGGCGATGCCTACAAAATTTCCATCAGACGATGTCTGCAATGAGACAAAGGGACACTAACCAGCGATTAGCATTTCCCTGAACAGCCTATCAAAACTGCCCCCCCCCCACACACATGTAACCATGGCAACTGACCTTGCTCTGTGTTTCATTACCCCATCAAAGGGATACCCCCTTTTTACACCTAAGTGTGACATAATCCAGGACAGCCGAACTTTAAATAAACAAAGACTGCAGTCTCCAAAGACCCAATGCATTAACTGCTATCTGTTGTTGATATTAGTGCTGAAAAGAATCTAAATAAGTTACTGTTATTTTCAGCAAGATTAAGGACACTCCTTCATTTAATGTGTAACCAATGCTTGTTCACAATACTTTCTCACACAATTCCTTTAGAAATGATGATAAAGAAATGTCATACTATACTCTATTAATTATCCAGCTTGAATTTAAGGCTGAATTCCCCATTTCCTAAGGAAAGATTGTTTTGGGTTAATCTAAGCTTTCCTCATGTACCCTGAGCTCCCCCAAGAGGACGAAATAAGTATTACACACCATCGTCGGAAATGCCGTTAATGTATAAATGTCACCCACTTATCCTGAACAATAAAGTGACAATTGTTACCTGTTACCAAATGCTTAACTTAGAATGGTACAACTGTTTGATCACTGAGGTTTGATGGTGGAAAATATTTGATTATAATACGCGCAAATAGACTTTCTTTTCTTTTAGACATTAAAGTTTAGAAAGGCAGTCCCTCGGGAAACCTGAAACGCCCCCTGGGGGAACCACACCCCAGACAACAAAAGAGCGACACACGATGTCGTTCTCTCTCGCTCTCTGCTCTGCTCTTCCCCTAGTGCCCTGGTCTTCCGCTCTGCTCTCTGGACGCTTCGGCATGCGTCCGGCGTGCCTCTCCAGGCAACGCCCTAAGAGTTCGACCAGCGCAACAGGCCTTTGTTCACTTGAAGCTACACACGCGAAGTGCCGCGACATCGATCTGCCCATCAGTTTGTTTTATTTTCTTTCTTTCTTTTGTTTTGTTAAAGTTATCAGTCCATTAAGTTACAATGGACTAATTCAGGAACGACCAAGTTCCCTTTTAAGCTTGTTCATCGAGCCAACTTCACTGAGGTCAGACCAAGCCACGTGGTCTCGCCAGCGGCAACGAAGGAAACCTGAAAACAGCCGAATTGCCAGACACGGAGAACCCCAGAGAATCCCTAGCAAAAAGCCAGGATCCGGCAGCTAGCGTGGGACCCTTGCAATAGGCCAAAGCAGGCCGTCGACAAGCCGTAATACCTAACAAACATTCTGTGGTCAGGGAGGTCCCATAATGTTCATATTTTCTTTTAACTCCTAAACTCATAGCTTACTTTCATTAGTTCTCCTCTGCCATATGAGTCAAATGCTTCCCACAATCGTACCTCCATTTCTCATTGTTCAGCCGTTGTTTATTTTCCCTGTATTTAACCACCCTTTTGTATCGCTTTAGTTAGTTAATAAATTCACTGTAATCAAGGAACTGTGTGTGTTGACTATCTCCACGTCCCTGCCAGGAGAACTGACCCTTTACATATGAGACTGACAGATAATTTAGCGATTATTAACTAACTGATCACTAGTAATAATTGTATAATTATTAAACGTTACCTAGAGGTCCGGAGACTCTAGGATAATAAAAACTCCGGTGGTGCCCTTTTTAACGAGAGCTTTTATGGATTGATATTTTCTGAATATTATAATTCATAATTGGGTATTAATTCTCATAAATTTATTAAAATTCATAGCTACATTTTAGCCATGCTATATAATACTTGAGGAATAGTGCTATAGTGCAAATTGCCAATGCAATCCAATCTCATGAATCCTGTGTTCAACCTGTTTCCAAACAAAGGATCAAACCATGTGGGACCCTTTAACACCAAACCACATATTCCTGTGTCAAGCCATTTATACAAGACGCGAGGATACAACACGTGCCAGGACGTGTGTCACATACAGTGGATAGAAAAAGTCTACACACCCCTGTTAAAATGCCAGGTTCTTATGATGTAAAATAATGAGACAAAGATAAATCATGTCAGAACTTTTTCCACCTTTAATGTGACCTATAATGTGAACAATTCAATAGAAAAACAAACTGAAATCTTCGAGGGGGAAAAATGAAAAATAAAAAACCAATAACCTGGTTGCATAAGTGTGCACACCCTCTTATAACTGGGTATGTGGCTGTGTTCAGAATTAACCAATCACATTTAAACTCAGATTAACTAGAAGTCATTACACACCTGCCATCATTTAAAGTGACTCTGATTAATCACAAATAAAGTTCAGCTGTTCTAGTAGGATTTTCCTGATATTTTCTTGGTTGCATCTCCGAGCAAAAGTCATGGTCCACAGAGAGCATTCAAAGCATCAGAGAGATCTCATTGTTGAAAGACATAAGTCAGGAGACAGGTACAAAAGAATTTCCAAAGCATTAGATAAACCATGGAACACAGTGAAGACAGCCATCATCAAGTGGAGAAAATATGGCACAACTGTGACTTTACCAAGAACTCCCCCTCAAAGATTTCAATTTGTTTTTCAATTGAATTGTTCACATTATAGGTCACATTAAGGTGGAAAAAGTTCTGACATGATTTATCTGTCTCATTATTTTACATCATAAGAACCTGGCATTTTAACAGGGGTGTGTAGACTTTTTCTAGCCACTGTAACCACTCAATCAGCGTCCACACCTACACCTAGAGACTGACACATATTGTCTTTTTTCTCTCTTTTCCAATGAATATGAATATGAATATTTCCCTCCCAGCAGTTGTAGTGCTCAGCTCAATGTGTTTTGATCTTACAACCAGTGTGCAAGGTAGATCTATTTATCCTTTTACACATTAACGCAGGGTTGTATAACAAGATTACGTTGTAGTTCCCTTTATGCTTGTCAGAAAAAAAAGTTATATACAAACATTATTTACATTAGATGGGTGAATGAATAATGAGTCATAGAAAAAAAGCTATTCCACATGGTGGAGTACTGAGGATGAATTTAGGAGTCTCACGGCCTGAGGGAAGAAACTGCTCTTAAGTCTGATGTTACAACAGCAGATACTTCTGTATTTCTTGGCAGAAAGCAGCAGCGTGAACAACCTGTGGCTGGGGTGGGGGGGTGGGGGGGTAGGCTCTGCGCAGGCACCTCTCCTCACCGATTTAACTGAAATGGGTACCAGTGACCTTCTGAGAGGTTTTAATCATCTGCTGTACCATGTCAGCTTCTCTGTTGACGCTGATTCACACCTAACATGAACCTAAAACTATTCACGTGCTCCACCTCAGCTTCACTGATGTAGACAGAAGTGTGTCTTTGCCTCCTTTATCTTAAAATCAACGATCAGCTCCTCGGTTGACCAGTTGCCCTGATTCTGTCTGTCTGCTTTGTGTTTTTACCTTCTAGTTCATTGTTTTGAGGGGTTTAGTTTGATATCTGTGCCTCTTTTGTTGTTGTTGTTATTGTTTTTGTGGTCTATATGTTCGGGTGTTTTTGATCCTGTTTTCTATCTGTTCCCCTGTCTGGTTTTGTATTGGTGTGGTTGTGAAGTTGTCTGTCTGCCTGATTGTTGTCACCTGCATGTGTTTGTTTGTGTGTGTGTCTGCCTGATTGCCCCATGGTTTCACCTGTTCTGCTCCCAGCCTGCTCGTTTGCCTGCGTTGAATTGTTTGGCATTTCAGTTCAGTCCTTGTTGGTCCGTTGTTTGTCTTCCTATCGTGTGTGTCTGCCAGATTACCTGTCTGTTTTTGTTCCCCATTTGCCTTTGGAAATATTACCTGCTGGAATATTTGGACTTGGTATGTTTTGTTAATTTTTGGATTATACAGAGTTTTGCGGATTCCTTATTTTAGTTTGGACTATCCTTTGTTGAGAACTACCACAGTAAATGTGAACATTTGGCGTTGTTAATACATTAGTAAAGTCACCTTCTGCGTTAGTAGTGCCCTGCATTTGGGTCCTAAAACCAGTAAACTGCCTGAGCACATGGCAAATTCATGGCAATAGGTTGTTCTCTGTCGAACCACTCTGCAAGACTGTTGCACTGTTTCCTCCTGATATGAAGTCTCACCATTGATTGAAATCTGTTTCATGGGGAAGATGGTGTTGAAAAAGCTCAAATCAACAAAGGGTATTGGTATTTTCAAGTTATGTGAAAACTGATTGGAGGGCAGTGAAGATGGCATCCTCTGTGGATTTGTTGGTTCTGAAAGCAAACAGGTGAGGGTCCAGACTGACTGGGATGTTGTTCTTTATGTGCTGGAGAAGCAGTTTTTCAAAGCACTTTATTAGAAAGGGGGTGAGTGCCACAGGGTGGTAGCTGTTTAGAATAGACATTGCAGACTTTTTCTGGGACACGGACGATGGTGGCTGTCTTTAAACAGGTGGGAACCCTCTCCTGTGATAGCGATATGTTAAAATTGCCAGTAATAACATCAACTAGCTGACTGGCACATGTTTTATTAAATGGCCAGGGATGTTATCAGGCCCAGAAGCTTCACTCATGTTCACTCAGGAGGATTCTTCTCACATTTGCTGTGGATACTGACAGTGTGCGCTCCTCTAAAAGTGGAGTACACTTGGGCAGCTGACTCTTTGTTTAGGAGATCAAAGTGAGCACCAAATGTTTTTAGCTCATATGGTAACAGGGTGATGGCGCTCCTGCTTTTTTTGTAGCCTGTAATGTTTTGATTGCCTGACACATACAGTATCTTGGTCTTGTTGGCGTTGAGATCTTTCTCCAGTGTCTGCAGTCTTCGCTTTGTCTCCAGATGTACTGTATAACCCTTTAGATTGATGTGGTTCTCCTGAGTGGTGGTTTGTGCACTCTGCCCTGTGCTCCTGTGCGCTGTTGCCTCATCAGTCCACATTAACTGTTTTTACTGATGATTTGATTTTGGTTTTGTTGCAATAAAGGTTTAAGACTAACTTAAAGTGAAAAAGAAGAAGTTAATTCTATTCTGTGGCAGGCATCTGGGCACATGCAAACCAAAATTCAGTTTGCAAGAGATAAGACAAACAAAAATAAACAAATTTTAAAAAGACAGACAACAGGGTCCAAAGTATGCATATTCCACATCTTCTCTCTGCCTATCATCTAATATTACATTCTGTACGTTTAACAGCTATAGCACCAGCTTCCCTTCAGGCTACATTTAGACCAGAGCTCTTCACTACCATGCCCTCTTCCTGACCCTCTCCATGGTTCATCTCTTGATCTGATGTTTGGGTGATTTACACCAAGCTGCCAAGTTCAACTCCATCTAGTAAAGTGACAGTGGACACAGTTTAACGGAGAGAGCCGAGCAATATGATATGAGTGATCCAACAAAGAATGGCACGTCCCATTTTTCTGTGTGTATGTCTGTATGTTTTTTTTTTTTTTAGTCTGTGCATATTCAGTGTGTGCCAGACAGAAATGAAGCAAACAGAGTGCAATGAGGATAAAGGTCTGAACTGCTGCCATACTGACACACTGACAGGACCCTCAGTAGACAGTACAATCTGGAACATGTCATGCTTCAGCACATCACAGCAACTCAAACTACTGCATGTATGGAGAGAGAGAGAGACACACACAGTTAACCTCCTGAATGCCTAGACATGCTACCCTACCAATATGCATATATGAAGAACTAACATACCCAGTGTTTGCACATATACATCAGTGTTTCCCACATATAAGGTGCTTTCACACTGCCTTATTTTACGTTTTTAGTACACCAATATGCCGTCTCGCTGCGCTTTAAGAAAGGTAAGGAACTGGAAAGGGGGGTCAGATTTGATCCGCCTCTGAGCCGGGTATGTTGGTAATAACAAAACCGGAACAATGTCTGTGTGATAAGCCACAGCTGGCATGCCGGAACAAGTGTGGTGTTTCATCGCTGTTGTGTTACAAGTCATGGTCTAACCCGGAAAGCCGGATGACTATGCAAAAGCAAACACAGTAGGCTTATTATGCCGCAGTCCTTTGGTTCAGTATGAATTATTGAATGCAGCCTACTGGGGGACAGTTTTTCAGCGTTTATTACGAGATCTCTGTATGAACGTGGCTATAGACTTGGGCAGGTAGATTAACTGCGGGTGGGGAAAGCAATGGATTCCTAGATGCATCGTGATGCGGACTTGGACGATTCTAAATCGATTCACAAATGTCAATAATCTATTATCTAAAGTTTAATTGATAAAGTAATGTTGACGGACCGAAAAAGGAAGAACCTGGAAATGCAGCATCGGACTGTCAGTGGTGTGCACATAATGTCATTCAGTACCAGGTTGGTTTTTATTGTTCGATAGGCTACGTCATTAACAAGCCTCCTCCACATGTGGTACACCTGCTGCTGTGAAAACAGAATTGCAGGTGGAAAAATTCAAAAGTGTTCTGTGTCAGACACATACAGGGAGAGAGAAAGAGAAAGTGGCGGGGCAAGCCAGTGTGGTTGCAATAATAGACCAGGGACCTCATGTATAAAAGACTGCGCAGCTTTCATACTGAAAGATGGCATACTCACAGAATTTGAAAAGTACTTGCGCACGGAAATATCCACATGTATAAATCAGGCGTAGGTCAGGTCCTGCGCACCTTTCCTTTATACATCCCAATCAATCAATGAACAGAAATACACAAGAGTCACCCTCTAAGGTCCAAATAGCAACGGCCAATCCTGTTGCAAAACACATGAAAAAGAGAAACTTCACTAAGTGCAAGATTAAGGTGCTAATTACTGAAGTGGAGGAGAGAAGAATTTCATTTGATGGTTTGAATTCTTTGATCAGCATCAAACGCAAAAAAAAGACTTTAGGTAGAAAGGTAAACATTATATATTGTTGATCACATCAGACACACGCCTGTCGGCTCCTGCTGCAGATAGCCGACTGCCAGAAACAGATATCCAACGAAGGTTAAAATCAAGGGCAACTGGACTTGGTTGAAGAAGTCCTTTGGATGAGGGACGAAATGTCTTCCAGTATCTTCAACCAAGTCCAGTTGCCCTTGATTTTAACCTTCGTTGGATAACTATGACCTGGATGACTGAGAATCTTCATAGACATCTTTCCAGTATCTTCAACCAAGTCCAGTTGCCCTTGATTTAAACCTTCGTTGGATAACTATGACCTGGATGACTGAGAATCTTCATAGACAGTGGTTACAGACTACTCGGGTCCCGCAGCATCGCTGATAAGATGGAGTCAACAAACAAAGTTGAAAAGAAAATTACAGTAAGTATATGCGGCTGCTTCTGAGAACGTACTGCAGTATGTACTGGAGGCGGACACGCTGACGAGGAGGCTAAACCCCACGGGCACTGGCGTCAGTCGCCAGTGCGTCTGTTAAGGTGTCAGGGAGTGAGATTTTACTCACTGCACAGTCTCGCTGGCTTCTGTCACACGGGCTTATACAATACAAGACCAAAGCAAGGCAGATCTGAAATTTGGAAAACTTCTGAGTTGTTACTGACAAAGTGAATGCAAAGATTTATGTCGGTTATTCAGAACACTGAGCATAGCCCAAACATTTGTGTCCTTTTTACTCTGCATGTCATAATGTTTGCAGGTGTGGGCGGGAGTGGTTACAAATGTTGCGGGAGCGGGCAGTAATGGTCACAAAATCAGCGGGAGCGGGATCAAGAAAACTTTAGGTTACAGAGGTAACCCCGGTTCTCTGATAACATGTGTGAGGTATCACACTATGGGGTACGCCCCTCTGCGTAGTCCTCAGAACCCCAATACCAATGCGCCAGCCCCGCCGGCTGGCAGTCATGACGACTGCATCAGGAGGAGGGGCGTCCTCTCCCTCTAAAAGGGATGATGCAGCATCATAACTCATTCAAAATAAGCACACCTCTTCCTCGGTACATGCAAGAAGGGTAGTGCGGTGAGAGCGCCCTTCATAAAACGGGTGATTAGGGGATGTTGCCCCACAGCCTTACCAACAAAACCTACGTGGCATGCTGCAATAGCAGCCAAGTATACCTTAACTGTAGAAAGGTCTTTGCCCTAGTCCAGGAAGTCCTGTAGAAAACTGAGAATCACTGGCACAGAGCACTGGAAAGGCACTTCCTGTGACTCTGAACACCAGTCCTCAAACACATGCCATTTGGCACCATATAGTAACCTGGTAGAAGAAGCCCTAGCATTCTGAATGGTTGCGATGACATTCTGTGGAACTCCAACCGCATCCAGGTTCAACCTTTCACGGGCCAGGCCCAGAGTGCCAACCGCTCTGGGTGAGGATGAAATATCTCCCCACTCCCTGCATAAAGGGAGAGGCCAGGGTTGGCTGTACAGGAGCTGGATGATGTCCGGCCAAGGAGGGGCTATCAGGATGAGTGATAATCCCTGCTCCCGCATTCTGGCCAATGTGGACGGGATCAGGGCCAGAGGCGGAAATGTATAGAGCAGAGCCCGCGGCCACTCGTGTGCCAGCGCATCTATCCCCATTGGTGCATCCCAATTCCTCAGGGAGAAGAACATGGGACACAGAGTGTTCTCCCTCGAGGCATACAAATCTACGCTGGGGCCACGTTCACGAGCCCAAATCTGAGCGGCCACCTCTGCATGGAGTTCCCATTCGCCATAGAGAGGTTTGCCTCTGGAAAGCAGGTCTGCTCCACAGTTCACAACCCCTGGGACATGTGTGGGTTTCAGTGACAGGAGATGCACACTGCTCCACAAAATCAGTCTGTGACCCAGTGTGTGCAACCGTGGGGACCGCAGACCCCCTGTCTGTTGATGTAAGCTACCATGGTCGTGTTGTCTGATCTCACGAGCACATGCTGACCCTTTCTTTATAAAAGGAAGGAAATGTCCCAGGGCCAGGGAAACCGCTAGGAGCTCGAGGGAGTTTATGTGGGTGAAATGAAGGTGGGGAGCCCACACTCCTTCCTGGCCATGACGGGTCCCATTGGAACCCCCTGTGTCAGAAATCTGGGGAGTTTCCACGGACAAAGTGCCACCACACTGTCTACAGAGACCCTCGCACAACTGTGCCCGTGGTGCAAGCGGTCCAGGCTGAGGGACGCCACCCAGCGTTGAAAAGCCCTCATGAACAAGTGTCCCAGGGGGACGACACTATCACTGTCGCCATCAGACCCAGCAGCCAAAGGCAAGTCCTGAAGTCCTGGGCTGAGGGGCCGGGAGTCTTGGGAACTTCGCCACTGGCTTTGTGAGCCACATCTGGAGTGAAGGCCCGGCGAGGAGTTGGGGTGACCCGAGTCTTTCTTGGGAGGCAAAGCTGCAGGGCCTCACCCTCTTTCTTCTTCTCCTCACTGCTTTTGCATGTTAGCAACAGCAGTGCCAAACAGCCCGTTCAGGTCCACGTCCTCATCCAGGATGTCACGCTTTTGGTTGTCAGACAGGTCAGACAAGCAAAAGCGTTAAGCCAACAAGCTTAGTCTTGGGCAATCATGGTGGACATAGCCCTCCTCGCTGACTGGACAGCGCACTTGGTGATATAGAGGTAGTGGTCAGTAATAACACAGATTTCCTCCCACAACACAGATGCTGGTAAAGCAGTTATCTGTTCCTGCAGTCCAGCCTGATATGCCAGGAGAAGAAAGGAGGGCATTCAGAGCCCTAACTGATGTGGCGACCGATTTATAGGCTCTATCAGTCATGGAGGACTGTAAGCGATCAGCCTTGGTGGGCAAGGTGGGGCCAGAGGAAAACATGGTCAATCTCTGAGTGGGGTGTAGGTGAGAGGCCACTAGGGGTTCAACTGGAGGCATGTGGTGAATGCCTTTTTCCTTCATATCCACACACTCAAAGGTCGACCCCCCCTGGACAGAGTTAGCAGCAGAAAAGAGATTCTCCCAACAGCGCATAGTCTCCCCTCCAGGCACTCAGGGAATATGGGTAAAAACTGCCTAGCTACCCGCTTGGCTTTTGGCAGCCTCTTCCCTTCATAGCGGGATACAGAAGTCTCCGCCTGCACCTTGGGCCAAGGGATATCCAGATTCTCAGCCACCCTCCTGCATACTTCATGCAGGTCCATGCCTCTGGCGAGCATGGGGGGCACCCCAGCTCACCTCACTCCCTGCGGCCAACGCAGTTGAGCAAACTGCGCCGGTGCAAAGGAGGGACCCTCATCATCCTCCCTCTCTGAGAAGAGAATGTCGACAGAGATACAAGTTGCCAGACTCCTAGAGAATCGAAATGATCAGCTTCGAGAGCGCCACGGTAAGCGACTTATAGTCGAAGCAGAAATTAGCAACCCGGCTGCTAGGGTGGAGGCTAGCTGGTTGCTAACTAATGTGACAGCAGGCTAAGCTAACACTAGTGAGGTGGCTAGCTGGGCTAAGGTGCTTGGTGTTACTTTTTGGCAAAGTCTTACAAAGTAGCTACGGTTAGCTGTATGGAGGCAGCAACAGCAGCGTAAAAGACCTGTCTGACTGAAAATCCGGGAATTCTATGGCGAAGAAATCGAGATTCCGTACATGACACAGAGAACAATTAGTACCCGGCGATCGAGTGGTTAGGTCAGTCTGTGGACTGTTAAGCCAATGTTCCCGTTAGCAGTCGCGTTGAGAGATGTAGCTTTCTGAGTGAAAAGCGAGAAAAGGTTTTTGAATGAGCTTATGACGCTGCATCAACCCTTTAAAAGGGAGAGGACGTCCCTCCTCCTGATGCAGTCATCACGACTGCCAGCCGGTGGGGCTGGCGTATTGGTAGTAGGGTTCTGAGGACTACGTATAGTGAGATACCGAGCGAATGTTTGAAAGAGAACAGTCCCGCGCAGGTCTCTACTTCACACCTTGCCAAAATGATGGCTTCAGTCAGAGGTATCCCCCACCCTGGGAGATCATTTGAAGATAGAGGTATGACAGGTGAACACATTTTTTAATGTCGGTTATGATATGTTTGGCCTGCATCATGAAGACTGATGATGCGGATGGAAAATAGTGATTGTGTGAGAGCTGTCACTGGCTTTATTTCCAGACATTTTTAATTTACCGTCCACATGTGCAGGTGGTGAAGATGTGCCTTGTGAGTCAAGGTGAGTTTGTGCGCCACCACGGCGTTTCAGTGCGCTCTGTGCGGCTGACAGCACTAAATATGCAACGCTTTCTTCTGGAATTCAATGCTATTTGATGTTTTCTCAAATTTTTACGATGATGATAATTCCATCAGTTAGCCGAGTTAAAGTCTGAAAAGGACTCAGAAGCTAAATTCACTTCTGATATTGGGGAAAGGCGAGCCTGCATCCTGCTACCTGACATTATCCTGGCTTTAGGCTGGCAGGTCCACAACTGACCGTGAGTGTCCGTGGCATACTCTCCAGCCCTCTCCTCTGCGGGGAGTTGGCACTTAGCTTATTTTATTTGTTTTCAATTGAAAGGGGCAGTATGGAATAGTTATGGCTCACTAGTGCGAGCACAAATAACACTGCTGGAATTTGATAACGTGATATGAAGCTAAATGAAATATGTGAGAGGCATCCTTCCTATTCCTCTTACATTCAATTTTATTTTGCCAATAAACCACTTCACTACTTCATTGACATATGCACAGTAACTGGAGTGGAAACACTATTTTGAAACATTTTGTGAGTTTTGACACTTTGGAGTTACCTCAAAGAGCCAGAAAAAGAATTTGCGGAGGGTCTGCACATTCTCACGGCAGCTCAAGAGTTTGTGCCTCGGCCTGCACAGTCTTACGTCACATTCATTTTTATATATCCCACGTGTGCGTGAAAACCAGCGTACATAACCTTTCTGTGCGTTGGCAGCGTTTATACATGAGGCCCCAGTTGTGTGTGCATGTGTGTGAGTGTGGGGGAAAGAGAGCTGAAGGCAAGGCAAGGCAAGCAGATTTAAGCAGTGAGTAAACACTAAAATAAGGTGGAGAATGAAGTAGATTTAAAATGGTGAAATAAGAAATAAGCTATTACAAACCGATAGAATATACAGTATCTGATTATGTCCACCTTGCAATTTTTAATCTTTGTCTTTTTTCTAAAACTTAAATTAATTGACAAAGTGTCAAATATTATGCTAATATATATTTGACACAAGTGAGACCAACCTAGCCAAAACTGATAGGCACCCAGATATCTGCCTTTTCAGTAAACACACCCCAATTGAGTCACAGATTTTTCATTTAAATATACTATCCTTTCAATTAAGAGAATACTTTTAAACTTCTAATAAAATTACACAGGCATATCCAGGCAGTAGAGTCAACATTGACTTCATTGTAAGTTCAAATGAAAATATTTTTGTCCAGGACATTCATTTGAAGAAAATGAATGTTCAAAATATAACACATCTCATTATAGATTTAATAACATAAACTTAACAAGTTTGCTCATGAGAGGTTCTACAATCTATATTTGTTGGAGTAATCCTGATTCTCTATCACTGCTTTGATGTGTCTAGCCATGCTCAATCAATACCTTATTAAGCTGAATCAGTTTGGGTTTGTGGTGGAATTTAGCACAAATACAGAAAAGTCTGAGTGTCTACCACTGCCATAAAAATACAGATATTCCAAAAATATGGGTGGTTTGTTTATTTTTTTCCCAAAGATGTTTATATAAGGATTCTTTCTAATCTTGATTCCCTGCTTTCCTCAAATTCTCCTCGTCCTCCCATTATGCTTTCCTCATTTGTTGCCCTCTCTCACTCATCATCCACCTTTATCTTTTCATTAGACCCCATTTCCCACCTCTCTCCCTGAAGTTATCTCCTTCGTAGTACAGATGGGGGTGTTGACAGCAGCACTGATAATGTAGTCCAATGTTTCCTCTCTGCTTAAAAACAGGGGCTGCTGCTGTCTATACGTATGTGCGTGTGTAACTTTGAGAGCAAGCGTTGGGTTGATTGCCTATTGACGTGATCAGCATTTAATAGCCACCCTGGCTCTGCCTGAAATTTCCATTACCATACAGGCAACAGGCAATACACACACATGCACACACACGCGCGCGCGCGCGCGCACGCACACGCGCGCGCGCGCGCGCACGCGCAACAGAGAAATCACATTTACCATTTACTGACTGATCAATGCAATGATTGCTCTGTTGGTCAATATTTGACACTTCATTACTTTGCTAGTTGCAGAGTTTTGATTGTGTAAGCACATAACTGTATGTTTATCTGATCGTGCAATGGGTCTAAACGATCAATAAGAATACTGTAGGGATCTAGATGACTAAATCACAAAGATTTCAGAGTATCTGCTGGAGACAAACCAACTTTGTTACTAGTAAAAAATTTAACCACTTACTTTTAGTCTGTCATCTTAAACCTTGCATTATGCAATATGCAGTGACTGGAAGGCCAGATACAACAAACTGTGACAGTAGTGAGAGAGAGGATTGGAGAAAAGCAGGAATACGCACGTGAAGAATCCAACACGGCATGATAATACCATAACTTTTCTAATAAGAACACATCTTAATATTTGTTGTATTTCAGTTTAGGCTATGCCAAATTGCCTGTTGAGATTAATTAGGTCTATTACTACTTATGTATAAGGTACACTAAATATAAATATACTTATGTATTAGGTAGTGTGGCAAAGGAATTTCTCTGTAGCTGCGAGTTTGGCTCATGATGAGTGTTTATGGTTGATGGTTGTTTTCAGAGCCCATCATTTGAATCGACTTAAAAACAAACAACAAGGCAGATATAAAACGGTAGTGATCTTTTTCAAAGAAAAAATTTATTTCAAAAGAGACTGATCCTGTTTTGCAATGCAAACCCATTTGATGGTTTACGACAACCAAAATGCCACTTGTTGTCACTACCCACTTATGCCCTAGTGTGTGTCTTACCTTGAAAAGGGACCGGCAGATGTACTCATACACCATATTCTTTAAACAGGCCTCTAAAGCAGCAATCCTGGCTTCGGTATTATCTGCTTCCTAAAATGCACAGACACATGCACGCAATGAGAGAGGGAAAATAACAAAAAGAGAAGGAGTAGTTAAACTGATGAGATGAGGCATGAGAGATATGCTGTCATGTTTTTCCTCTCTGTGTGCTTTTGATTCTAGCTAACTATGCACTACGTGAGTGACCTTTTTATTAGAAAGTGAAAGCATTGTCTTTCTGTCACATAAGGGTAACCTGAATGTCTCAGGGTCATTCAACAGCCACAGACACACATTTAACCTGGATATTTTTTCTTCACTTTCATTCTTTTGTTTTGGTGGAAGGCGAGTGAAAAGCGAGAAGAGATTTTTGAATGAGCTTATGATGCTGCATCATCCCTTTTATAGGGAGTGGACTCCCACCGCCAGCCGCACCCCTCGCCCCGCAAGTCGACCTGTCGGCCTTCGTATGTGGGAGTTCCAAGCCCAAACGCAATTACCTTGCATATAGTGCCCCCTAGAGGTAGAAGTGTGCAATTTTTGTGCCTGAGGTACTCTTGACGGTGTGTACCTACCCTATAGCCGCGTTTCGACCAAAAGTACCTGGGAATTTCTAGTCCCCAGATCTCTTTTCAAGGAACTAAAAGGTTCTTTCAGCCCACTGTGCGTTTCCACAGTGGTCTAAAGACCTGCAAAGATTAGGCAAATTAACCAGATGATGTATACGTCATACAAAGCGATGCACAGGCATCATTATTTGTAACCACTATCCATGAGCAAAATTTATAAATGAACATCAGACTTGATTGGAACACAATGAAAATCTATAGGCTATGCTTGACCATTAAAGCAGCTTTTTTGTATGGGAGTATAATGGAGAGACACAAGATAAAATTTCTTACACATTTAATAACCAACTAGATAGGGGTCAACCTCCAGAAGATTTTGAGCATTAAACAGTTTTTCCTGTATTCTAATAAGATTTTCTGCCACCACCTATAATCAGTGCTTGAAGTGGAAAATATAGCTACTGGTACTTTACGGCTGGGCAATACGGCCAAAAATGTTATTATGATAAATGTCAAATCATTATTTCTTTCAGGGTTAAAGGCTGATTTTTGCTCTTGAGTGAAAGTTGAAGAAAGCAGATGGTTAATTGTGGTTTTAAACTATTTTTTATGGTCAGAACAAACACTTGATGCCAAACAGTGGATCACTGTACAAATCTGAAGTAAAACAACAATTATGATTATGAAGTAAAATCTTAACAAACCTCAACAAAATAAATATCTTAATAGAACAATTAAGTGCTGATTTGTCCGTGATTTAAATGAATTAAATCAAACATTTATTAAACAACTTTTATATTGTTACTGAGGAAAATTTTATCGCGATAATTATCATTATTGTTTTATTGCCCAACCCTACTGGTACAAAAATAAAATGCGAAAGTTTGGAAGGTTATTACGTTTCCAGCCGACAAGAGCTGAAAATCAGCTGGCCAGACTCACATCTTTGTCCGCCTGGTCGTCAAGGGAACATGATTTTAACAAGCTTTATTACCTGCTGTAATCAGCTGTTCGCTGTAAACACACCACTGCACGCTGGTTGCTATTTTGGAGCAATACATTTAATACCGACGTACGATCTCAGGTGGACATCGGTGACACTTGTGTGCTATTTGTGATTTATTGGTTTGCAAACAAGGTGGAAAAGAGAGGAGCAGTCGTAGAAAAAAACACCCGACATTCTCCAGTTAAAGGCAGAAGCCTCTACTCACCCATTCAGAATTTCACTGCAAGGCAAGCCCCATCCCCCCAAAGTTCGGTACTTTCGGAAAGTACAACCCCCCGAGCAGGGACTTTTTGGGGGGTAAAACAAAGACCCTAGAACTAAATTTAGACCCTAGTCCCTTCAGTGGAAATGCAATGAGTTCCTCCAAAGGTTCCTAGTTCCAGGGTATAGTTCCTTTGGTCGAAACGCAGCTTATGAGTGTCACATCTGTAGCACTTACGGTCTCGGCCACAGTATCACTTTTATGTATGGAAGAAGAAGAATAAAAACTAATACGATTACAATAGGGTTCCCATTGGGAACCATGATGCCTTACATTTGCGGATTCCCATGCCTTTCTTGGGCTTGGACCCCTAACAAAAGAATTACAGCATGAGAATCAAACAGATCAGCATGTCTGTCCTTCTGTTTCTCCTGCCTGAATCTCTGTTTGAGGTTTTCTGCAAGCATGTATTTCATGTGAAACTCTGTGTTTTGTGAGTGCAAGTTAGTACTTTGAGTGTACCGTGTCTGCTAATGTGTTTTGTGTGTCTGTGTCTGCGCAAATAAGAGTACTGTTCAGTGTGTTATGTCAGACATGGGAGGTTAAAATTCTCTTCCAGATCTCGGGAACCATCTGCAGCCCATGGCAAATTATTACCATTACTCATTCAATACAACAAACAAAAGATATGAAAGGGAGGGAGAGTCCGTGAATCAATGCAGTATTCTGATCACACTTATTGAACGTGTCCATCCACAAACACACACACATATAACAGTGGTGACCAGCTGCTGCCTGGTGACATTCTTGGATGACAGCACTGGCTCTAACAACCCACACAGGATTTGGGGAATTAGTGCTCAATCTCTCAACCCAATGTCTCTGTGCCTCTGTGCCTCTGTGTGTGTGTGTGCTCTGTTTATCAGACAGCGTTTTGGGCTCAGATGGAAAACAGCAGCGCAATAGACAGTCGATGACGTTGTCCAGCTACACAGGTCAGACTGAGATAAACTCTATGAAGAAAACAAAAATGAGTTGAAATAAGTCAGGCTGACATCAACTAAAATAAAACATTCTACATAAAGTTAGGCTGATTCTGATTCTGAAGTTACACTATGAGCATGCAAACACGAATGCATCAACATATACAAATTAAATTTTAAGTGTTGTTGCATCTTTACATCATGTAGGTGTGGCTGCACTTCCATGCGTCATAGTTAAGCAAGGACACCATAGTAGGGGACAACAGGATGAAGATTATGTTTTTTATTTGTAGTTTAAAAAGTAACCCTTTCATCATGGATAAATTTTGTTCTTGTCCAACCAATCCTCAAAAAAAGGAGTTGGACTATTTCTAGACTCTGAGCTGTTGCCAAGGCAACTAGGAGAGACTCTAGGAAGTTAGTGTGCCTGGTCAAGAAATTGTTTTTCTACGGATTAAACAAATAAATATAAATTAGTGTTACGGCACTTTTGGCATTTTATCCATGCCACACATGGCCAACTTCCACATGATCCATGAGCCAGATTTAATTACCTTCGCATCAGCTGGCATGGCACTTAAAGAATGTCTAATTAATTGGGACTATGCATTCTTGCATCACCAGGACTACTCTAGATATTATGTTTGTTAGGGTTGGGTCGATCACGATGTTGAGAAGGCTGATCTGTGCTTGTAAAATATCCACGTGACTTGTAAAGTCATATGCTACCATGTTTTTCACCATGTGAAGTCTGCAAGTAAACACATGCATATAAGGCGACCGCTACATCCCCCACGTGTGTGCGCATCCCGCAAACATCCCGATGTTTCAATGTAGACATCATCCGATGAAAATTTTGTAGACATTGCCCAACCCTAATGGTCGTCATTTTTTCTTTTTTACTTTTTTTGCTCTTTTTTTCTTATGGATAATATTCTGGCAACTTTTCTATTGGACTAATAAGAAAGCAATGATGGTGAAAAAGACCATGTTCTATAAAGCTATACTGCCTTCTGCTTGGTAACGTTTGCTCCTGGGTTACCATACAGATGAGTGACGTCAACAAACTCAAACTATGACACTGTGACATTTCACGAATAAACTTGACTGATAGTAGTCCATCAAATAACAATCAAATAAAAAATAATTTTGTAATATAAACATGTTAAAACACTGCTGTGCTGGAT
>NW_024042261.1:18974008-18990663 GCF_014851395.1 Micropterus salmoides | reverse complement strand
ACATTTATTCTGAACAGTAGGTTTCTTTGAAATACAAGAGGTAAAATTAATAACAGCCACAAGATGGCGATAAATACAATTAACTGAAACTGATAATAGTCGTTGTGTCCAGGTCCTGACATTTCATGCTGCTCATTCAACTTAAATCTCTGCAAAAACCTAAATTGTTCAATTGGCTCCCTAGGGCATGTATCCCCTGCTCTGCCGACTGTTTCATAATGCCTATAAAGATGTTCTTTGCAAAAACACACGCACAAAAAAACAAACCAGTGACAGTAAACTTGGAATTGGAGCTATGCAGCGGTTGATACCATTACCACGTAACTGTTTTTATTTGATCAATCTATTTCTACACAAACTCTGCTTTAGTGTGATGAGACTTTAAAAGCACAGGTGCCACAGTAATAACTCCTCTGCTCATCTGCAGTCATTTATGCTTTCAACCTCTGACCTTCTTCCCCTTAACACCCCAAAAACTTTCTTTGATCTGACTGACAGCACACAGGGTGGAAATCCCCAACAGCCTGTGGCTAGTGGACTATCTTAATTGATAAAACGGCACATTTTCTGAATGATCCGTAAAAGCAGGGGCAAGCACAGACAATTTGAGGGGCAGTGGCTCAGTTCAAAAAAGCCAAATTACTACTTAAGTCCTTTCAGAAAGGGAATCTTTCCCAATGCTGACATTCAAGGTATCATAAACACTGGATGCTGGTCAAGCAACTACCAAACTTATTAAAGTAAATTAAATATTATGAACCATAGCTGAATTCCCTGATGTTTTAGTTATATAACCTTGTCCTGACCTTGTGATACACAGCACACAGCAGCTCAGCAAACCAGTAGAAGGACTGGAGCTCCCTGCAGACCCACACAAAATACAACCTCTGCAACCTGAAACCCGTCCAGCCGTCACTGGATGTATAGCAGGAAGAAAGAAAGAAAGAAACATACAAATCCTCAATGCTCAAATTGTTCATCATTTGTCATTTTTGAATTTTTTCTCATTACTCACAGCAGAGCATGCAGCACACAGGCGAACGGTGTGACTCCGATTCCACCCGCAACACAAAGACTAACGTCATAGTTAAACACTTCCTCTGATGGACTTCCAAAGGGACCATCCACGTAAAGCCTGAACATACAATGCAAACAAAAATACAAAAGATTATTGGACAATTAACCAAGAAATATACACACATATTTATACTTTCCACTCAGGGTCAAGCAAATATAAGCAGATAAACATCCTGCACAGAAAATCCCACAGTCTGGGAGCAGCTTGTGTGTGTGTGTGTGTGACAGTAATCCCCCGAACACACACAGCCATCATCTCTACAACAGCTGCTCAAACACTTGTGTCATTAAGAAATCACACACACACAGATACAAAATCGCCAAGCACAGTCAAACCTTTCTCTGCATTAAGGAAGTTCACCCAAACAAACTCAGGCAGTCCCAGACATGAAATTTAAAACTCAGCCCAGAAAACACTTGGTAACGCTACGGCATCCTTTACACGCCCCAACACTCACCACCAGGTGAGGCTTGGCTCAGCATTACTGTCACATAATCACAAGCACTGTGATCTCAGTAACACTTCTGTAAACTTTTATTCATGTCCAAAAACTTTGTGGAAAAAGTTCAATCATCATTGAAAAGTCATTTTTTTCACTTTTGATGTAGCTTGGCAAGCAGGTTACTCATTTTCAGTGTTTGTGCTAAGCTAGGTCAAACACGTTTTGAACTTATTTCCATACTGAACACACAGAGATGAAACTGGTATCAATGTTGCAGATATTGCATATTTTCGAAAATGTTTTCCTTGGAAACAAAATAAAAGCATTTTGGGGTGGTTAAGTGTGGAGAAATACCACCTACACTAGTCTTATACACATTTATAAAAATAAAGATGTCGTAAATAGGCAGTACTTTCAACTGCTTTTATTGATTATCTTGATTTGTTTAAATTGCACAAATTATCCTGATTTGTGCTATTTAGTATTAGCGACTCTTAATCTTAATTTTTTTTAAATATGCATGTACCCTGGTTGCAGTATACCAGTAACTGGAAATTAACCCTAACCCTTCTAATAACCATTATTGGGAATTGTTGTACAATGGGGGGTTAGATGGTTTGTTTAGCTCTGGTTTACTGTCACAAAACAAACTCTCGTTGCCTTGAACCCAACATCTCCCTTCATCTCTCACCTATCTCTCTCTCACACAGAGCAGGAAGAGCACAGAGTCAGAGGTCAGGAGGTCAAAACCTCTAACCCCTCTGTGATTCTTAGCCTTCATGAGAAATCAAGTCAGCCACATCATACACACACCCACAAACACAGAAACGTACTTGGGGTATCTCCTCTGATGAACCATGGGAAGGATCTCCAAGTCTATCCTTGGTTCAGGAAGTAACAGCTGTGTGAACCGCTCTGAGGAGAGGAGAGGAGAATAGCTTTGTAATTTCACATTATTTTATACACTGATCTAACTCTAAGAATGGACAGGTCATAAAGATGTGAATGCAAACACCTGTGCATATATTGTCATATTGAGAGGTGTCCATACATTCCAATTCAATGTTTCCCATTGTTTCCATACAACATGTGGTCATGGCACATTAAGGGGCCAACACAAACAAACCGACTTCTCTTCCTGTGTCCTGAAAGCATGTGCGTGTACAGTAGGAACTGGAAATGAGTGTACATGTTCTCACAGGCTCCCAAAGGCCACAGCTTCCTCTAGAAGGGAGTCACATTTTTTGGGAAATCTTTCTCTGACATACTGTATGTGCATATAAAGTGTTTGTGCCTTTAACACAGTTCGCCATGTTTTTCCGTCAAAAACATCCAAAAAACATCTACTGATTCCATCCAGTTTTCTATCTTTTCCATTTAGCTGAAACCCAAAAGCAGCACTATATGTTAATAAACTGTGTACTGTGTGTGTTTACTGTATTTGTTTATTTGATAGGGACAGAGCATGTTAATGAACATCAGTATAAAAATACAAGATGTAAACATGCTAGAGTTTAGCAAGAAAGCAAATTCACACCCATAGTCCCAAGGCCCTATGTTTATGTGTGTGTGCACACATAATACAGTTTTCCAATCAGACAATAAAACTGTGGGAACCAATGATATCCTCAAGGTAAAGAAGAAGTCACACGCACATACACAAGAAAAGAATACAAATTTACACAAATGAGACGGAATGGGAGTTTTTAGGAAATGTATCCTCCCCAGAGAAGAGAGGGAATGAAGAGGACAAAACAAAATTACCTCCGTCCTGTCAACTCTGATAAAGAGCAGAAAGCGTGTGTCCTTTTATCTGTGTATATTTGCACATGTAAGGCTGTGTAAGTACCCTTTTGTGTGTGTGTGTGTGTGTGTGTGTGTGTGTGTGTGTGTGTGTGTGTGTGTTTGTGTTTGTGTGTGAGCACCCACCAGTCCAGTCTCCCAAAACTCTGAGATGGATGCCAAAAGTTTCCTTGTTCTCTGTGGGACACTGCGAGGAGTTAGAGAGCAGACAGTGAGTCACACACCCACACACACACAGAGCAGACATACACACATACACACACTCTCAGTTGTTGTACACACACTCACAAACATGTACAGCTAACACAAAGACACTGACACACACACAACCCAGTGCACATATACAGTACATAGCTAAACACACACACACACACACACACACACACAGCCTTCCTGTTGGCAGACGCCTTTATTAGCCTCAGGGGTCTGTCTGCTCTCTGTCAGTGTGATTCACTGCCGTCCTCCTCAAAGCTCCGTAACACACTACGCACAGGCATGCACATAATGTAGCATGTGAGTCTCAGTGAGGAAGTGTGTGTGTGTGTGTGTATGTGTGTGTGTGTGTGCGTGTGTGTGCATGTGTGTCCATATCTATATGCTGTCTAAGCAGAAAGTTTTTTCTTTGTCTTCTCCTTCTGTCTCTACACTAGATCTGACAACATCATGTATAGACGTGTGTGTGTGTGTGTGTATTTGCATTGTGTCATGAGTGACAAATGTGTTGCAGGAAGTCTTACTGTTGTTAGCGTGAAGGGATGGTTCTCAAATGAAGAGACACCTGGACAGTTCAGAACAACATACTGAGAAAGAAAAGGACGAGGAGAGATGGAGAGACAGCAGGATGACAGAGGGAAAGAGGGGAAGAAAGAGAGGATTAGAGCGGGGGCATGTGGAGAGAAAAAAGGGGGAGAAACAACAGTGCAAGCATCAGATGAACCTTTTAACTAAAGAACAAACCATCTTCACTTACTGCAGTGGATTTTATATTCTCCTTGAACATCATATGATTAAAAAAATTAAGTGCACAAAAACAAAATGTTTGGCGATTAAGGCATGTTGTGTCTTCTTACTTGTCCAGGACGAGCTTTGAAGTGCTTCTTCAGCATGCGCAACTCGATGACTTCACAGGGGTGCCTGATGACTGTCACTATAGTAACAGGGTCACTGCTCCGGATGTAGCGGTAGAAACGCTCAGCACAGTAAAGACAGAGAGGACCGGACACCCAAAGCCATGTCTAAAATAAACAGGGAGAAACACAATGCAGCACTGATGAAACCAGAACTAAATTTGTTATCACACTGAGACTTTCTATCATTATGTTAACAGTGAATCAAACAAATAGGTAATAGAAGCACTTCAAATGGACAGTTTGATGTCATGTTTGTTTCCCCATTGGGCGGTGATGTCATTGTTTTCAGAGATCTCAGCACTTTAGTGAGTAAATGGTTGAAGTAACTGATGCCCATAGCTACAAAATAAAAGTTGTAATAAAAGGTCGTTTTTCTCTAAGGCTGGACAGTGCTTCTCAATCTGCACATATGTGAACGTGCTGTTAGTTTCGCGCTACAGAGCGCGTTTCGTCATCACAGCTTCTTCTTCTGCTTGTATAATTCCGGCAGTGTAGACGCCATCACTACATTAAATGTGTCCATAAACGAAGAAGAGGAAATAATAATAACAATAATAAAAACAGTCTCTGAGTAGTCCTCTGGTTTATTAGAAGTAAGAAGAGAAGTGACATTTAGACAAATGAACGAGCACACGTGTTATTTAGCACGAGAGCTGACAACCTGTGGATCTTTAGCCAGAGGAGTCGGGACAAATGCAGACAGCTAACGGCAAAAAATCACTTACATAATCGGTGTGGATTTTCCCAGATGGAAGGTTTTAATGTGGGACAGATGTTTTCAAAGTGCAGCTGAAGTTGTCGTTGTTTTGTCGGACTTTAGCGATGCAAATGAAAACTGTTGTTTGATAGCTTTAGCTAGAAGCTGGCCATAATCACAGAGAGCCGTGGTGTGTTTCCCATGTCAGTGTCTTATCTTGTTGGATTTATTTCATGTAGCCTTGTTGTTCTCCAGAGCTGTGGTTTGGATTTTCTGGTTACGTTAGCGAGACAATCAGCTGATCAGTAACTAAAACTAACACTAAAACATTAGCATGGAAGCATCAGCCAGCTAAACTTTTACTGCCCTGGTAGAAAAAACATGTTGTTGGATTGTAATTTAATGTAGTTATTCTACAGCGCTCTGTTATGGCTTTGCAAGGTAGACAGAAATGTGCCCTTACCTTCCAGAGACAAACCACTGATGAATATTATTGGCAATAAAATGGTAACAACATGGAAGCTCAGATCAGCAGCTAAACTTCTGTTGAATACTGCCCTGGTGGAAAATATGTATTTTTTTTACTGCTAATAGTGACACATAACATGACCATGTGCCTGTCAAGTGACCAATAATGAATACTTTCCGAATTTGCATTAAAAAATATAGTGCTTCGCCACTGTGCACACAAATGTGTAATTTGTACTTTCACATGCTAAACGCCCATTAAAAACATTGCACCGTTTTACCACAAGCAGAAATGATGGCTGTCCGTACCAATTTGTGTTTCTGTTATATTTTAAAAAATAAAAAAAAACATTTTGGTAAGATTTGCAGATTGCTTATCTAATAAATTAAACAAAGTGAGAGGAGCCTTGATCCTCACCTGACAATGCATTTGTAAATTTCACATATTATGTGGTTTATAATGGACTGTGGTGCAGAAACAGTGAGGGTTACATTTTCCTGTTATCTGTCAGTGGCCATACTTGATACACTAGATGTGATAGTGTTTTTGAGATGTGAGAGGTCATTTTCTTTGGTGATGTTAGTCCAGATGAGCCAACCCTCCCAAGCTGTATTACAGGAGTATGAGACATCATGTAGCACTTAATTTCTTGATGTGGCTGTTGTTTATTAATGAACAATTACAATAATATTCATAAAAACATGCTTTTACTGAATAATTAAGTAAATATAATTTCTTAATATATCTATCTAAAGAAACCTCATTTCTTGACTGGCAACTCTCTACTATCTCAAAGAGGATATCCGTTATCCTGTCTCAGGCACCGTAGCTATACAACTTGCTTGGATAGGGGAGGGGGTTGCAATTCGCAACTCTCACCACTAGATGCCACTAAAACTTACACACTGTAACTTTAATTCCTTAAAAAAAAGTGTTTGTTGTTGTAATATTCATTTTGGCCACAAGAGCTGAAGGGCAGCACTAATCCCATGTTTTAAATAGAACTAAAAGCGTTCATGTTTTCTTCCAGATGAGTTTTAATTTCTCCAAGAGCTCTAAACACAAGGCACATTTATTGTGTGTTGTTGTAACGTTTCTTCCATGGCTTTTTATTGGCTACAAATGTGAACATTTATGATTTTAGTCCATAGTCCTATAACATGGGGTTGTGGTGCACTTCAGCCTTATGTTGTCAAAATGAGAATTACAACAACAAAAATGTTCTGCCAAAACTTGTTTTCACAAGTTATTCTGGCAAAACTTTTTTTCTCTGTATCCACCTGTGTCACAAATGTTAAAGAATTTAGACAGATCATTTTGTCTCACTTCCCTCTCAGGGTTCCTGTATACTTACAGTCTGTGCGTTATGAAAAGAGTGCATTTGCCATACAAAGTGGACATGTGAAGTGAGAGGGCCACATTTGCGAACATGCAAAAAAAGTTGGACCAAGCAAATAGACTTGTAAAAGCCTGCCATAAAATCAGCTAAGGTTTACAGAATATATATAATACATATTATAATAATTAGCCTATTATATTTATATATTGTACATATTTACTAAAGGGGACAGAGCGTTTGCTGTCAGGACCCCGAGGCTCTGGAACAGCCTGCCCGAGGAAATCAGGTCGGCTGAGTCGGTGAACTCTTTTAAGTCCCTTCTTAAAACATACTTTTATAGGAGAGCCTTTCCCGATCTTATTTGACTTTATTTTATCCCTTTTATTTTATTGTATTTTACTAATTTTATATTTATCTGTATTTTAGTCTTTTCAATGTTTTCATGCTTTTATCTTGTATTGTTTTTGTATTATTGTCTCTTTATTTTCTTTACACTTGTTAAAGCACTTTGTAACTTGTTTTTGAGAAGTGCTCTACAAATAAAGATTATTATTATTTGTTGTTAGAGTATTTTTTATAGTCTCTCTTTCATATTGATTGTAATTTTTCTGCTCTCTATATTCATACTGAAAATCAAGATCAAGCTCGTGTTTGCCCTTCTGCTCCACAGGAGGTTTCTGTCCTACCCGAGCTTGCCTTAGGACACCTGTTGCTGTCTATCTATGCTTTCTATTTCTCCCAACATGTTTCTGGAAAATACAAGAGGGCTTTGAATCAAACTCTCTATCTTTCTATCACAGTGTGTGGTGTTTCTGTTTCTTTCTGTTGGCAGTTAGCTGTAGCTGACTAATTGCTTACAGCGCCCATAAAGCCTGCAGAGCACAATCGGGTTTAAGGGCTGATTTTATGGAACCAGCTCATTGCTTAACGACCATGTGCAAACACATAATCACACCCGCAGGAAGAAACACACAGAAACACAGGCCTTGATGTAGAAAGAGGATGCTTGCCCCTCCCTTACAAGCACTACACCTCTAATAAACAGGACCCTCCCACACAGAACTCCCTCCAACACTTCCCAAATACTCAACACACATGCGCAACACTTAAAGACTCACTACAACACAGACACACACCTACGGGCACTTCCTTCCTACAACCCAAACATGCACACAAATAAAGGTAAATGTCAAGATGCATGAAATAGACGTGCACCGACCACACACACACACACACACACACACACACACACCTGGGGGTAGTGTGGCTGGAATTGAGCCTCCTCTCTGCATCTCCTTTCATCATCCTCACCCTGCTCCAGCTCCTCAAATTGCCGCTCTGTGCTACTCTGATTTGCTCTGATGCAGCCAGGAGGGTGGGCCTCTATGTTGGTCTGATACTTCAGAGCTCCCCTGACAAAAGACAAGAATGTTGTTAGCTTAGTTATTTTATTGTAACTTTTAGGATTGCTGAGGTATGGTTATTGAAAAGGCCATAAAGACACATCCAAGTACATACAGTGAGGAAAATAAGTATTTCAACACCCTGCTATTTTGCAAGTTCTCCCTCTTAGAAATCATGGAGGGGTCTGAAATTGTCATCGCAGGTGCATGTCCACTGTGAGAGACATAATCTAAAAAAAAAAAAAATACCAGAAGTCACAATGTATGATTTTTTAACTATTTATTTGTATGATACAGCTGCAAATAAGTATTTGAACACCTGAGAAAATCAATGTTAATATTTGGTACAGTAGCCTTTGTTTGCAATTACAGAGGTCAAACGTTTCCTGTAGTTTTTCACCAGGTTTGCACACACTGCAGGAGGGATTTTGGCCCACTCCTCCACACAGATCTTCTCTAGATCAGTCAGGTTTCTGGGCTGTCGCTGAGAAACACGGAGTTTGAGCTCCCTCCAAAGATTCTCTATTGGGTTTAGGTCTGGAGACTGGCTAGGCCACGCCAGAACCTTGATATGCTTCTTACAGAGCCACTCCTTGGTTATCCTGGCTGTGTGCTTCGGGTCATTGTCATGTTGGAAGACCCAGCCTCGACCCATCTTCAATGCTCTAACTGAGGGAAGGAGGTTGTTCCCCAAAATCTCGCAATACATGGCCCCGGTCATCCTCTCCTTAATACAGTGCAGTCGCCCTGTCCCATGTGCACAAAAACACCCCCAAAGCATGATGCTACCACCCCCATGCTTCACAGTAGGGATGGTGTTCTTGGGATGGTACTCATCATTCTTCTTCCTCCAAACACGGTTAGTGGAATTATGACCAAAAAGTTCTATTTTGGTCTCATCTGACCACATGACTTTCTCCCATGACTCCTCTGGATCATCCAAATGGTCATTGGCAAACTGAAGACGGGCCTTGACATGTGCTGGTTTAAGCAGGGGAACCTTCCGTGCCATGCGTGATTTCAAACCATGACGTCTTAGTGTATTACCAACAGTAACCTTGGAAACGGTGGTCCCAGCTCTTTTCAGGTCATTGACCAGCTCCTCCCGTGTAGTTCTGGCCTGATTTCTCACCTTTCTTAGGATCATTGAGACCCCACGAGGTGAGATCTTGCATGGAGCCCCAGTCTGAGGGAGATTGACAGTCATATTTAGCTTCTTCCATTTTCTAATGATTGCTCCAACAGTGGACCTTTTTTCACCAAGCTGCTTGGCAATTTCCCCGTAGCCCTTTCCAGCCTTGTGGAGGTGTACAATTTTGTCTCTAGTGTCTTTGGACAGCTCTTTGGTCTTGGCCATGTTAGTAGTTGGATTCTTACTGATTG
Source organism: Micropterus salmoides (assembly GCF_014851395.1). Taxonomy (NCBI): domain Eukaryota; kingdom Metazoa; phylum Chordata; class Actinopteri; order Centrarchiformes; family Centrarchidae; genus Micropterus; species Micropterus salmoides. The sequence goes on along the minus strand of NW_024042261.1, from coordinate 18,980,919 downwards.
TATGGGGTGGACAGGTGTCTTTATGCAGCTAACGACCTCAAACAGGTGCATCTAATTTAGGATAATAAATGGAGTGGAGGTGGACATTTTGAAGGCAGACTAACAGGTCTTTGAGTCAGAATTCTAGCTGATAGACAGGTGTTCAAATACTTATTTGCAGCTGTATCATACAAATAAATAGTTAAAAAATCATACATTGTGATTTCTGGATTATTTTTTTTAGATTATGTCTCTCACAGTGGACATGCAATTACGATGACAATTTCAGACCCCTCCATGATTTCTAAGTGGGAGAACTTGCAAAATAGCAGGGTGTTCAAATACTTATTTTCCTCACTGTATGAATGTAGTAGTGTAGTATTTTTACTGCCACACCCAGACCTCCTGATACTAATACAGATAACCCCAGCTTTTAGTGTTACTTGCCTAATATAAAACTGCCATTTGACAGACTGTTAACATAACTCAAAACACAAAATATATCTCAACAAAACACTACACTGAGAGAACAGGCGTGTACAAGCAAACCCTGGTTCTACAGTTGAATGACTCTCAGTGAAGGCAAGTAAGAAATTACTGCACCCTGATCACACACAACCAAACGAAAGTTACTCCTTTCAACAAGAAATTACATATTTTGTGCTGAGTAAAAATATACAAATATTTCATATTGAATAAGTCAGTAACATGACAGTAAGTCAGCAAAACATTTCATGGATTCTCTGAAATAAAAATGTATGTATGATTGATTGTCAGTCAGTATGAAGTTGCAGATAGAAATTTAGAGATATCTCCAGCTGTCAGCTGGAGTCTCCCAAATTATTTGCTGACATTCATCAATCATACATAAAGCAAATCCTTATCTTATCTCCTTGAGGCAGTGATTGAGATGGCGACAAACTGTACAAACTTTGCAACAAAAATGGCATCAATGTCCTAAACCCCGAGACATACCCGACCATGTGCACCATAAGGATCACGTAGAAGATGATGAAGAGGTTGTGTGTGTACCAGAAGATCTCATAGTTGGATGACCTAAAAAAAAGGATAAAAACGACATTTTAAATGAGGGATAATAACCAGAAAAAGAATAATAACATGGTGACATGATTTAAGGGTGTGGCGGGGTGGCGATGGCGCAATGGCAGGGACACCATTGTGTCCCTGAGCAAGACACTTAACCCCTAGTTGCTCCAGAGGCATGCGACCTCTGACATGTATAGCAATTGTAAGTCACTTTGGGTAAAAGCATCAGCTAAATGAATAAACGTAATGTAAATGTAAGGGAACACGTGAATGAGAGACACAAAAAGAGCAGAGGCAGCAAAAGAAGAAAGCGAGGTCGGAGTTTGTTCAGGGACAGACGCACAGACTGCCAGCTCAAGGCCTGAGTAAGCAGGACATCAGAGTTCAATATTAAATGGGTCATTACACAAATGATGAGCCCCCTCTCTCTTTCCCGCCCGATAAACACTACAAACAAAGAACATAATTAAACCATGTACAGTATTTGTACTTTGGCTGCACCTTCTTTCATGTTTGTTTTCTGAAAGTATACAGGGACACCACAAAGGCCGAGCAGTGTTCACCTCCGTTAGGTGGTTAGTGCCTCATAATCCAGTGACGTTAACCTCGGAAATTTGATAGGGATTTGGAAAAGAAACTGTCCTTAGGTTCGCCTTAATGTGTATAACATTGCACATTTTGTATACCTTTACAACTACAACCAGTACAACTATATTCCAAATAAAACTGACTCTCCACCTTAGTAGTGTGGTCCTTTTTTTGGGGAGGTGTGGTCGTATGAGAGACCCCCATATATTATCAGGATAAGTATTTCTTTAAAAAGGCTTGGGGCATTGTTTTTTCTTTTGCTGATAAAAAATTCACACACTTTCAATGAAAACATGTTTTACGGCGCTTACATTTAAATGTTTTCAATTTATAACAAAACCACATTGTTTGTACTTTGCTATCATAGTTTCCAGTGTATTTGGGCAAGGTCAACAGTAACAATAAGGATTAGGTTAGCTTTAGCTATTCAGAAAGCAACAACACATTAAGTAAGTCATGGCTAAGTGGATGGTAATTCATCTTAAATGGTATTCTTTGGGAACATTCCCAAATAAAAGAAGGACCTTAGATAAACCAATGATCAGTAAGACTTTCTTAATCTGATTTTGATTCTCAACATTTTCTTTTCTGTTTTCTTTTGTTATGATTGAAGTGAAGCATTATAAACTTTCAGATATTTTAAGCTATTACACATAAGGAAGCTTTAATTGTGACATATATGATGAATTTTCACTTTATTTTAAAATTTAAGATTTTAATGGTATTAAACCCGTGCCAACAACTCTTGGTTTGGCTATCTTCTGTTTACATAGACAAATCCGTCTTTGGTTCTTTCCCCTGCCTTGGCTTACAGATGGGCTAATTAACTACCCATTTCCTCTTCCATAGACATGATAACAGAACATTCCTCATAAATATGTAATTAGCAATGTCAAAAGGTAAAAATGCTGATGCAAACTATTGTAATTCACAGAATATGTTAATAATGTTCCAAGCATTAATGTGTGATAATATCACTAGATCACTGTGACTCATTTTGCAGTAGCCTTCATCTCACCAGTCTAGCCACTTACCCAAACTCTTATCTGACCCTTGAGGGTTCTGGAAAAGCCTCTTATCTATTATCGTCTGTTCAATTACTGAAGACGGTCAAGAGAGCACAGGCACCCAAACACACACCTCAAGTCTCACACATCTGCACAAGTTAACACACACACACGTGTACACATGCAGAGACCTCTGTTAGCATGTCTCCTCATGGTTTCCATCTTTCTCACACACTCAGACAGAAAGACAAAGGTGAACAGACATGACACAATGAGACACACAAGCAAAGACACTTTCACGTACAAGTACAAAAACCACGTTTGTATTAAGAGAAGGCTCCAATATTGCTCCTATACATTTAAATGAAAGTTGCTCACACAGCAAACAAACAAAAAGGATATATCTGTATATAATGTGGTTTTATATTCATAAAAATGTATTTTCTAGGCTTTGGGAAATTTTTACAAATGGCTGTCTATGGGTAAAATACGGCCGCATTTTTTCATTCGCCAAACTCTATACACGTCTCTTAATACATCCATGACACAACATACACTGCTCAAAAAATAAAGGGAACACTTAAACAACACAACGTAACTCCAAGTCAATCATACTCCTGTGAAATCAAACTGTCCACTTAGGAAGCAACACTGATTGACAATCAATTTCACATGCTGTTGTGCAAATGGAATAGACAACAGGTGGAAATTATAGGCAATTAGCAAGACACCCCCAATAAAGGAGTGGTTCTGCAGGTGGTGACCACAGACCACTTCTCAGTTCCTATGCTTCCTGGCTGATGTTTTGGTCACTTTTGAATGCTGGCGGTGCTTTCACTCTAGTGGTAGCATGAGACGGAGTCTACAAGAGTATTTAATGAGATTATTTCATTCATTCAGATCTAGGATGTGTTATTTTAGTGTTCCCTTTATTTTTTTGAGCAGTGTATAAGAAACATACACAAACTATGACGATTATGATTGTGGATGATGGTTTGGTGTACCTACCGCACGCAGTAGGAGGAGGAAGTGAACATCAGAAAGAGGATGAGAACCAACAGGACGCCGGTGACTCCTGGGACTGAAGAGAATTATTATTAAGGGGAGATGCTATGATATTTCCACATACTCTAACTGACTTATTTTATCCACCAAAATAGCAAAAATTTTAAATATAGGGAAAATATTTAAAGACTAAATAGTTTAAGAGAGGACTAAACACAGCAAACACAGCACGACTTCCTCCCCTCTTCTTGGCATAAAGCCACGCTAATCTGCAACACATTTACCACCTTCATTACTACACTAGTAAAAACATACCAGTATCCACATGCATACAAACACATCTGGTCTACACACAATACTGTATAAGAAAGAGCTGTGCTTCTTACTTGTGGTCAAAATGATCAGTTTGGGGTCCTGGGAAGGAAACACAAAAAACAAATAATTGTTTTTGTGTGTGTGTGTGTGTGTGTGTGTGTGTGTGAACTAATTTGAGCCATAGACCTCTCAGCAGTGGCAGCCGTAGTATAGAAAGAAAACCTCGGCAGGCTTCGTTCCAACCAATCACTTCAGCAGGTGATTTCATTTCTAATTTTCTCCCCTTTACTTCAATGCATGCTATTCTCTTCAAAGTAAGGACATTTTTGGAGGGGTTAAGACTTTAAGGTTCAATGTGAGAGTTAGGTTTCGGTTGAAGGCATGCTTCAGACTAAATGCTAGTCTGAGCACATCTCTCCATGCACCTTTCAGACTTCAATATGGGAGGACAATTTGTGTACCTTTATGAAACAGACAATATGACCAGCATGTCCACTTTATGCAACGATTGGCCAGGTGTACAGAGGTTTAATTCTTCAAACAACAACTTTCCTCACTTTTCATGTGTACAACATGAATGCCTTTGTGCAGTTCTAACTATTTTTACAGCTCACCGCACCTCGGCTTCTATGACATCAATCTCTACACTTCAAGTGTTGTCATTCAGAACATCTAACAATACTGCTTTCAGATGTGGTCGCACGACATGTTTCAAGCATAACTTGTGATGGTTATAGTTAGGGGCCAGGGAATGTGTCAAGTCAATGACGTCCTCACAACTATAAACTACATATGTACGCGCATTTGTGTCTCACCTCTCCTCTGTAGCGAGCCAAGTTGAGAGCAGGAAAGTCGTCTGAGTAGCTGACACTGAAACTGATGACATTCACCAGGTGGGCAGACACGTGTACAACTGAAGAAGAAGAGAGAGGGTTACAAAGGACTGATTTAAAACACGCATTTTTGTGCACAGACACCAGCAGACACACAGAACATCTCCTCTGCAGCCCACATACACACACAAACTTAATTATAAAGGTCAAAATAAACTGCTAGCAGACAATCGTCCAGACATCTCTCTGTCTATTCAGCAGAAAGTCAGCAAAACATCCTCCTGACTCACTGGCACACACACAGACACACACACCCACTCCTCCCTGACATCATGGGCCAACCACGCAGCCGTTCGACAGCTGAATTAGAGGGCATAATCATGGGCCACAAGGGTCCTTTTTTCTCACTCACATCCTTTCTCACTCCCACTGCTTTTCACTCCTCTCCCCACCCCTGCTCTCTCTCTTTCTTCTCTCAGTCTATGTTTCTCTCCCGTCTTTGCTGTCTCTCTGTCTTCATTGTCATTTGTTGTCTCAGAACTTCAGAACTCCGCTATTAGAACATGAGGGTTTGCCTAAAGGGACATGGTGTGTGTGTGTGTGTGTGTGTGTAAGCGTGTGTGCACATATGTGTGCGAGTGTATGTACGTACTGTAATGATGAAAGAAGGTTTAAGCTTACAGATGACGTGATAGTAAAGAACAGATGACAGCTCCTGCTGTTCTTTTCTTTCTATCGTTCTACTGGCTCTATGGATGGCAATGTCAGTCGGTTTCCAACTTTGGTTAAGACTGAAATGTCTCAACAATGTAGTGATCAAGCCAGTGTGGATTTGTTCATTTTATATCAAATAAATTTGGAGATCCCAAAGTCTTTCTCTCTCCCTGAGAGAAAGAAAAGGAGGGGGTTTCAGATATCAACTCTCAACAGGAGATCCCAAAGAGGGGGTTGAAAGGTTTGCTTTCCCTAAGTGCAACCAATGCTTTGTTCCCAACACTTTCTGACACTTCCTTTAGAAATTATATGATAAAGAAATGTTATCCTATACTATTCTATTAATTTTCCAGCTCGAATTTAATGTTAAATAACTCAATTCCCCAGCTCCTGAGCAAAGGATTGTTGAAAGAATAATCAAAGCTATCTTCATGGAACCAGAGCTCCCACAAGAGGACAAAATAAGTATTACATGCCATCGATCTGAAATGCCGTTTAATGTATAAATGTCACTCTGTATTTACTTGTTCATAATCTGATGCCATTCGTGTATCTTGTTTATATTCCCTAAGTAAGAATGTGTAACAACCAATATTATCCAGGAAGCTAGTTAAGTTCCTCTCATCTGATGTGATTCCTAGGAAATGCTAACCTTAAGGTTTAACTACTGACAACTGTTTTCCTTTTATCAAATGCTTAAAACTAACAACGGTATAACCGTTTGACAATTAAGGTTTGATTGTGGGAAGACATTTGATTACAATACGCACAAATACGTCTTAGAATAGACATATTAAAAGACAGTCTCTCAGGAAACTGGAAACAAACTATGGGGGTAGTTATGTTTCAATATTTTTGTGTGAACAGATGAGCAATCTGTGTGTAAACACAAAGTACAGATGAGGCTGATGGGGATGTTATTAGTTTTGAAGGTATCTGGTGACAAATCTAATTATGGTGTGAATTGTTCCGCCACAACTCCCAAAGTAATTTGGAACCCCTCTAATAGTTGCAGACATTTCACTTAAAACCAAAAATGTCTAGCTCATGTCAGTGCTAGAAGTCAGTAGGATTCATCCACTGGGGACCATGAATGTCTGTAAAAAACATTTCATCGCAATCCATCTAATTGTTGTTGTAGCAGGTCTACGTATGATTTTTAATAAACTTATGAAAATTAATATTTCAGAAATATTAACTCATAAACCTCGGGAAAAATGGCACCACCAGAGATTCAATTCACCCAGAGTCTCCAGACCTCTGGGTAGCATTTTATAATTATACAATTATTCACTAGTGATCAGTTAGTTAATAATCACTCAATCATCTTAAATCAATCAGTCAGTCTCATATCGAAGGAGTAAATCCTCGTGACAGGGACTTTAGGGAGTTAGACAATACACACACACAGTTCCTGTGATTA